>NW_027208883.1:0-42309 GCF_027789765.1 Dendropsophus ebraccatus
ATAAGGGGGGCTCGACCTTAAAGCTACATTACCGTAACACTTCAAGCCTTTCCCATAGGAGCGATGCCAGTGATCTCTGTGATGCAGGTGATCTGTTTGCGGAGTTCTTTTCAGCACTACAGATCCCAGCATTTTCCCAGCTTTGCAGTTTACCCAGTTACCTACATTTTGCTGTTTTTAGGGTGCACACCACTTTAGTTGTCTAGCACAAAAAGTTTTGTGCATGACTAGGGTAGTTGCCAAGGCCCTTCCGCCTACTATAGGCCCCCCTTTCTACCACTCTGTCCCCTTCCCTTCCCAATAACCACAGACACCGTTCTGGAATTAAATGGCCACAGCAGCTGTTTATTACACCAAGTATAAAACATATCAAAACTGTAACATATTTATTTTGACGGGGCGGTCCTCGGAGCCCCAAAAATCCCCTCAGGCGGCTTATTAAACTTGACCCCAACTGCACTCAGGATTTGCCTCTGGCCTACGGGACACATAACCCAGAGGCACCAACTAAGCACCTGTGTGCGTATAACTGTACCCCTTTAATGGTGGCAAACTACAGCCTGCCCAGCCCAATAATTGTATTTCCTTTCCCGGGAGTCCGGAACCACTCCGAGGTCCCCTCCCACCACGACCAAGTCCACACCAACCCGAGGACCCCCACCGCCACAGACGGCCAACTCCTGACCCCTTAGGTGTTGGCGTCCCGCCACACTCGGGAGCCCCACATCAATCCCGTCCCGGACACCCAGCAACCACAATGTCTGTTGCCTACAGCGTTTAGGTTACCCCATCCCGCCTCCAGTATGCTCCAACACCCGCCTCCAAGTCCATATCCGTATAGCCACCACCCCATTACGCGCCATAAATCTCCCCATGGCTCTGTTCACTTTAACTTGCGCCTTGTTAATCCGCGCTACCGAGCGCCCCCCCCCCCGCCACACCTTGCGCGGCACTATGTCCGACCAGACCGTCACTTGCTTCGGAAACTGTGACCATAACCGAAGAAAGTCAAACTTCATGTCGGCCACCAGCTCCCTGATCGGTCGTGGCCCCTAAATCGTTCCCCCTACATGAAGTAACAGCACATCCGGCTCCCTATCCAACCTTACATAACGATGGAATTCCGAAGCACTCTCCTCCACATCATGCCTCTCTCCCCCAACCATCGAACCACCACCTCCGCACGTGAAATGCCCAAGTTGCCGTCCGTCCGGTCCGCACCGCTGCACGTAACGCTCCTCCAGTATACAAAAGAATGTCCAAGTATCCACACCAGGTCCGCTCGGGACCTGAGAAGGAAACAAAACAGATAACCAACAACTTGCACAACTTGCACAACTTGCACACCCCGTAACCAAAACAATCAACACCCCCCCCCCCCCCCCCCATCCACTCCCATCCTCTAACTGCCTGCTCTCCAGCCGCCCGAAGCGGATGTAGGAACAAAAGCGTTCGGATTCCCATCGCCCAATGTGGCGAACTACCTCCTCACTCAGGCCCCACCTTGCCGCCTCCGTTGCTGCACCAATCCGGAACGAATGCTCACAATACTCCCCCGGACAAAATCCCGCCGCCCCTAGACATTTCCTGAATATTGCTATGAATTGGAACTGGGACAAGAAGGAGCCGCCGTCGTCATGCTTGAGCAACGGCCCCTCCCCTCCAGGTCCCAGCCCATACGCCCTCATACAAGCTACCGGGCACACCCGCGACCCCGGGAATGCAAAAAGCACCACTCTCTTACCCCCTACCCCTCTGGTCCGTCTTAGAGCGGCGAATCCTAAACTCCACCCTATCCTCAAACATCTCCACATCCGCACTCCGTAAACCCCCCGGTACCTTGACCGACGGGCTTACCAGCTCCCCCAGGCGGAGCGCACCAAAAAATGCCAATGAGAACGCCAACCTAAACAACCTAGCTTCACTGAGCGAGCGACACAACAACCCTGCACCCCCCAATGATTCCAAAACTCCAAATGACACCGGACGACGCTGATCCGCCACCCTGTAACCTCTCCGAAAACCCCTCACCGCCTGACGCACCAAAAAGGCCTTCGTAACATCAGGAAGGCCACGCAACTTGCAGCCAAACGCTACCCCCGCAACCTCCTGTTCAGCCTCGGGACCGTCCAGCCCTCCTCCCGGCAATTACCGATCAATAACAAAAACCCCCATTCCCCCTCCCCCAATCGTCCCCAGGTATCCTGCCACTCCACCCAATGCGACCAAGCCGCCTCGTAACCTCGCCATGTATTCCGTGTTACCGACTCTCTAATCAGGCACTCAGCAGACCGAAGGGCAGCCTCCACAATTCCTCCGGAAACGGATCCCCCCTCTCGTTCGCGTCCGGAACCAGTGACCGGAAACGATCCCACTGTGAACGAGAGAGAGAATCAGCAATGGAGTTAGAAACGCCGGGCACATGCACCGCGGTCACCCAAGCGTTCAACAACAAACACTGCAATACTAGATGCTGTAGCAACCGCACCACCGGGGGGACGATGCCGACAACCCGTTAATTGCTGAAACCACGCTCATGTTATCACAGTGAAATCGCACTCTTCTTGTTCCTGAACCTGTTCCCCCAAATGGTAACCGCCACCACTATGGGAAACAGTTCGAGCAACGTAAGGTTCCTTACCAGCCCTGCCCTCTGCCACGACTCCGGCCACAAACCCCAACACCAACTCCCCTGCAAAAATGCCCCGAAACCCCCAACCCCAGCCGCATTGGTAAACAAATCCAAGTCCGGCGCCTCCACGACCAAGTCCATCATCAGCGACCTCCCGTTATACGACGCCAGGAACGACTCCCACACCCCCAGGTCGTCCCTCAGCTCTCGCCGTAGCCGCACAAAATAATGGGGCATGTGATACCCGCCGTCGCCTGGGCCAGGCGACGACAGAAAACACTCCCCATTGGCTTGATCCGGACACGCAAAGTTAAGCTTGCCGAGGAGGGACTGCAACTCCCTGAGAGTCACCTTCCGCAACCCCTTTACTCTCCGCACTACCGCCCTGAGGTCTACCAGCTTATCCTCCGGCAAGCTGAACTCCATGTGCACTGTGTCGATCCGTATTCCAGAAAGTTCAAAGCCGTAACCGGACCTTCTGACATTTCCACCGCCAGGGGAACCCCAAAGTCCAAAAAAACCCCTCCAACGTACGCAACAAAACCGAACCACACCCTCGAATCCGCTGGCCAATGCACAAAAATCATCCAGGTAGTGGATGACCGACCGGATGCCAGCCACGTCCCTCACCACCCACTCCAAAAACGTACTGAACGCCTCGAAGTAGGCGCAGGACAGCGAGCATCCCATCGGCAGACAGCGGTCCACAAAATAAGCCCTTCCCAAAAACAGCCCAACAGTGGCATAGAATCTGGGTGGACCGGAAGCAGCCGAAAAGCTGCCCCCACATCCACCTTTGCTAACAATGCCCCCCTTCCATACAGCCGCACCCACCGCAACGCCATCGTTCGAACGAGGTATACACCACCGAGCAAAGCTCCGGGTCTATCCCGTCATTCACAGAGGAGCCCTTGGGGTATGATAGGTGATGAATCAACCGAAACTTGTTCGGTTCTTTCTTCGGCACCACCCCCAAAGGTGAAACCCGCACACGGGGGCGCCCCGAACGGACCCACCATCCGTCCCAGAGCCACCTCTTTCCCCAACTTTGCAGACACCACCCCCCGGGTGAGCCTCCGCCGATTTCAAGTTACGCCGCCCCGCTGCCCCCCCTTCCGAGACTCCAACAGACGGAATACGAAACCCCACCGCAAATCCCTCTTCCAACAAACCAGCCGAAGCACGATCCGAGTATCTACTTAGAAACCCCCGCATTGCCTCCAGACGCACCGGCGTCACCCCCTTTTCCAACCGCGTCCCTCCCTCCTTGCTGCCTGTTCTTCTTAAAACAGCGCGTCGCCCCATGGGTACCCCCGCAGAAGGAGCACTCGTGCTTGAACTTGCACCTAGCTCCGTACTTACAACTTCCCTCGTTAAAGAGGAAAACACAGCCCCCGTTGAGCCGCCGTTGAATGTCCGGGCTGGCTAGGACCTCCAACGGACCCTGGTAAGGACTGGGACCCCACCCCCGTGCGTACTGGTGCCGTCACCCGCAGCCACAAGCTGATATCCTTGTGATCCCAACAAATGCTGAGTCGCAAAGCCTTCCGCTGTCTGAAACCAGTTAGTAAAAGTTCGAGGTATCAACCGATACCTCTTCTTTTCCTCCTTGTCCTTTTTCTCCTCAGACGGCTTCACCTTATCCAGGTTAAATTTCTCTAGCTGCAATAGTGACAAAATCTCAACATATTCCCCCCGCCATACCTTCTCCCGCACTTCCGGCTTGAGGTGTGCCCCCAACGGCCCCTCAAAACACACATACACCCTCCCCGTCCACCTCCGTTTCCCTGCCCTGGGCCCTATCCAACCCCCCTCCGCCACCAGAGGCCGGCGTCACCAACCTTCCCCACTCCCGCTAGGCCCCAGCCACACTGCCACTCACCCCCGGACCCCCGTCCACGCAGGTACTGGTGATCCTCCCCGCCCACTCCCGGGCCAAACCAGCCAACAATCCTTCAGCCCATACAACAATGTCCCCAAACCCCCAGCTGCGCGTTCCCCAACCCCCCCAACGCAGGCGCTGCTACAGCTGCACACTCACCCGGCTGTCTGGGACCGGCGGGCCTAACAGCGGCCGACCCTGGATCCGGACGCACGGCTTCTCCTCTCTCCTGGGCCTCCGGTCTGCGTCGGCTGACTTCCGGTGACTCGCGGTGACCAACATCCAGCACCACCTGACGGCTGACTTCCGGTGGCTGACGCTGGGGCACTTCCAGCTGAGGCTGATGACGTCGCTCATCTTCGTCACTCTCGCAACGCTCAAAGCCCGCGTGGCTCCGCCCCCTCACCTCCGCTGGCGAGTGGCGCCGATCATCCCGAACCAGGGGAACCCTGTTCGCAGTCCTCCCCACGCCGAGAGGCCGCCGACTGCCTGCTCCTGCCTCCTCCTCTGCTGCTTCTCACCGCAGCGGTCCCCCCGCCGAGCTGGCGCTCTTCTCCCTCCAGGCCCTCGCTGCACCAGCCGCTCCGGACCCCGATCCACCCGCGACGGCATCTGAAGGAGGGGAGAGGACTTCTCCCTCGGCTGCGAGTCCCGCCTTGTAGAGGGATTCTCCCCGGATCCTGCACGCCGGGCGGAAGCGGCCCTGCCCGCGGCAGAACCCGGAGGGTCCCTAGAGGGGCTCCCGATTCAGCGTCGGACCCGGGGGGTCACTTCAGGCTAAGGCGCTCAGGAGGACGTGACCTCCTAGTCCGTCTCGTAGGGGAAGGAGCTGGCGGCGCCGCTTCCCCGGACCCCAGCAGACCTTGGAGTTGGGTCTGCAGCCATTCCTGGCCCCGCTCATCGGCCATCCTCCTCAGCCTCTCCATCAGAACCTCGGCAGACATGAGCAAGCAATACAGTGCAGCAGTACAGGTAAGACGATTTCTGCCTGCTAAACCACAATGGGTGACCACCCCCCACTCGTGGCTAACTTTTATACCCCGGCCCCTTCAGCTACTCCCCCCTCTTCCTTCTGACCAACCACCTATTCTGTTTACTTCTCCACACTCACTTTTCCTCCTCCCCCCTTGTGCACGTGCTCCCCACCTGCTCACACTGAGCCTGTTGCCCCCCCATCTGACCTGCTACTGGCCTGTCAATCCCTGTCATGAGGGACTCCCCTTATGCTGCGCACTAGTCCGTCCCCACTTTACCAGATTGTAAGAGCTTTTCACACTATATGACAAATGGTAATGTAGCCGGCTCTTGTACATTACGGGCAGTGGTAGAATCCCAGTCTGTACTCATGGAGTGAATGACCCCCTTCTTTTTCTTCTACTTTACCCACTACACAATTTCTGTCTTTGTGTCTATCAATTCTTTTATATACATAGAATAGAGAGAGATGAAATAACCGTGTCTCCTTTCCCCTATACTGCTCAGAAGAGGCTGTTGTTTCCTTGTCCTTGGCCAGGTGATCACTGATTGGTGTGATGTCAGTGGTGGGCGGGTTACAGATGGCTAGTTACAGTTTGCCATTGACAAAAGACGATACAGAGATCACTTGACCTCTGTCTCAAAAGGAGGGGGAGGACAGAGAAGTGGAGACAGAGTGGACCAGGAAGTGAGGATTTCCAGCAGCTTCAGGGTGTGAGTCAGGATGTGCTGCCGACTAACCGACCCATTCATGGAATACAAACTTACTACTCACAACTTACTTTCTCTACTTTGTAGTTTGTTTGTTCTTAGGGAAAAAATACCTATTTTACCCTTTACAGGAAATCCCAGTGAGAATATTGTGCTACTGCTGAATTATAAAGAAGAGCATGAAGGTGCGGAGCAGCACTCCTCAGGAGAAGCCCTCCTCCCCCTTACTGTATATCCAGGATGTCACACTACAGATCTATCAATATAATCCTCCTGACCATGAGGAATCTTCTCCCGACCACTCGCACACTGCGACCACAAGGACAGGTGAGGAGGGGGTGGGCAGGATTTAAAGAGAGAAATGTGGAAAGTATATAAAAAGCTCAATTCTTTTAACAGACAGAAGTCACACAGGCGAGAAGACATATTCCTGTTCAGAATGTAAGAAATGTTTCTCAAGGAAATCCGTTCTTGTCAGGCATGAAAGAATTTACAGAGTTAAGAAGCCATATTCATGTTCAGAATGTAAGAGAGGTTTTCCCTGTAAATCAAGTCTCGTTAAGCATGAAAGAATGCACACAGGAGAAAAGCCATATTCATGTTCTGAGTGTGGGAAATGTTTTATGAGGAAATCCCAACTTGATATACACGAGAGAAGTCACACAGGGGACAAGCCATATACATGTTCAGAATGTGGGAAATGTTTTTCAAGTAATTCGGCTCGTTTAGACACGAGAGAGGCCACAAAGGAGAGAAGCCATTTTCGTGTTCAGAATGTGGGAAATGTTTCTCGGATAAATCTGTTTTAGTTTCACATGAGAGAACCTCACACAGGAGAGAAGCCGTATTCCTGTTCAGAATGCGGGAAATTGTTTACACATACGTTCCAACTTGTTATTCATAAGAGAAGTCACACAGGAGAGAAGCCATATTCATGTTCAGAATGTGGGAAATGTTTCTCAAATAAATCTGTTCTTGTTAGACATGAGAGAGGTCACACAGGAGAGAAGCCATATTCCTGTCCAGATTGTGGAAAATTGTTTACACATTCATCCCAACTTGTTATACATAAGAGAATTCACACAGGTGAGAAGCCATATTCCTGTTCAGAATGTGGGAAATGTTTCTCAAATAAATCTGTTCTTGTTAGACATGAGAGAGGTCACACAGGGGAGAAGCCATTCTCATGTTCAGAATGTGGAAATGTTTTTCAGATAAATCAGTTCTTGTTACACATAAGATAATTCACACAGGAGTGAAGCCATATTCCTGTCCAGATTGTGGAAAATTGTTTATACATTCATCCCAACTTGTTATACATAAGAGAATTCACACAGGTGAGAAGCCATATTCCTGTTCAGAATGTGGAAATGTTTCTCAAGTAAATCTGTTCTTGTTAGACACGAGAGAATTCATACAGGAGAAAGCCATATTCCTGTCTAGAATGTGGGAAATTATTTCAGCAGAAAGGACATCTTGTTATACACGAGAGAATTCACACAGGAGAAAAACCATATTCATGTTCAGAATGTGGGAAATGTTTTCTCAAATAATTCAGATCTTATAAAACATGTGAGAGGGCACACAGGAGAGAAGCCATATTCATGTTTAGAATGTGGGAAAATTTTCATAAGTAAATCCCTACTTGCACAACATTTGAGAGGTCACACAGGAGAGAAGCCGTATACATGTTCAGACTGTGGAAAATGTTTTACAATTAAAAAAAGTCTTTCCAAACACGAGAGAGTTCACAGAGGAGAGAAGAAGACATATTTATGTTCATAATGTTGGAAATGTTTTACACATAAACCAGTTCTTGTAACACGCTTGAGAAGTTACGAAGGAAGCGAAGCCATATTCCTTTTTTTTTTTTTTTTTTTTTTTTTTTTTTTTTAATTCAGATGAGTTTATTGAAAGGTTAAATGGGGATACAGAAAGGAAGAGGGGGAGGCAACATACAGGATTATATCACAGTGAACAGAGCCACAAATAACCTCATGAATAACATGGTCATAAGCATGTTGCAGAAATCTCCAGTAACATAACATCTATCGGGTTAATAATACCCGGCCAGCTTAGACAGCCCAACTAGATAGAGCATAGCACTAAACATATAACAGTGCAATGCAACATTAGGGCTTGGTAACAGACCTTGATATAGTTGCTGAAGGGTCACTGAAGAGTAATAGACATAGATTAATCCAACAAAGAAAAGAGCGGGATAGAAGGGAGAAGAAGAAGAGGAGAGCCAGCACAGCCCCGGACTAGGAGAGGAGGGGATGCCAACAGTGAGAGTACAGGGCAAGACCGTCGCCATAGTATCCGCGGTAGTCATGATTAAGAGGTAGAATGTGTGAGATAAGTAGGCGTATCCATGAACATCATCCACTTAGACCAGATAGCTGTGGCAGAAGGGGGGGGCGTGTTTATGCTCGGCGCGAAGCCATATTCCTGTTGAAAATGTTGGAAAGGCTTTTTACTATCGCAAAACTAAGGAATCGTCAGAGAAGTCACACCGGAGAGAAGACGTCTTGACTTGTGGATAATTCAAACATTCTTTACAAACAAATCACATAGAAAAGAAACCGCTTGTTCTTGTCTGGAATGTGAGAAATGTTAATGCAGATAGGAGGCTGTGATCTGTGAGCGGGATCCATGGGGGAAAAGAACAGAGACGGCTGTGATCTGTGAGCGGGATCCATAGGGAAAAAGTACCGAGGAGGCTGGGATCTGAGCGAGTTCCACGGGGTAAAAGTAGTGAGGAGGCTGGGATCTGTGAGCGGGATCCATGTGGGAAAAGTACTGAGGAGGCTGGAAGTTGTGAGCGGGATTCATGGGGAAAAAGTACTGAGGAGGCTGGGATCTGTGAGCGGATCCATGAGGGAAAAGTACCGAGGAGGCTGGGATCTGTGAGCGGGATCCATGAAGGAAAAGTACTGAGGAGGCTGTGATCTGTGAGCGGGATCCATGGGGGAAAAGTACCGAGGAGGCTGGGATCTGTGAGCGGGATCCATGAAGGAAAAGTACTGAGGAGGCTGTGATCTGTGAGCGGGATCCATGGGGGAAAAGTACTGAGGAGGCTGTGATCTGCGAGCGGGATCCATGAAGGAAAGTACTGAGGAGGCTGGATCTGCGAGCGGGATCCACGAAGGAAAAGTACTGAGGAGGCTGGGATCTGTGAGCGGGGATCCATGAAGGAAAAGTACTGAGGAGGCTGTGATCTGTGAGCGGGATCCATGAAGGAAAAGTACTGAGGAGGCTGTGATCTGTGAGCGGGATCCATGAAGGAAAAGTACTGAGGAGGCTGTGATCTGTGAGCGGGATCCATGGGGGAAAAGTACTGAGCACAATTTTATTTTTTATTTTTTTTTCGTTTTCAATTTATGAGAAATATTTGATTTTAATTGATGTAATATATATATTATTTGTTAGAATTAATTTTTTTCTTGCCTGGCTATGCCTCGGATTCCTGGTGCTGCCCCTTAGGTCGTCTATATTATTTTTATACCATTCGCTAGATGTGGCAGATTATGGTCTAAAATAAATCTTGATTTGTATCTGTATCGTTGTGGATTGTTGTTGTGCTGCTGTTGTGTGTTTTGTAAAAAAAAAAAAAAAAAAAAAAGGGAAGCATAGCCAATCAAATCATCAGAATTATATGGGTTGAATAAAGGTAGCAGCACATGCAGCAGTTGTTATCTATCCACAGGGGGGAAGTGAGGAATGTAATAATGTAATACCGCTGCAGGGCTGTGTGAGTGGTTGTGCTGGACGCACACTGCTGCTCCAATTACCCTCTGTGGGACTGATGAGCACCACTCACTTCAGGCAGCGGAACGAGACGGAATGCGGCAGGCGACAAAGAGACGGAACGTGGGAGGGCGACAGAGAGACGGAACGTGGGAGGGCGACAGAGAGACGGAACGTGGGAGGGCGACAGAGAGACGGAACGTGGGAGGGCGACAGAGAGACGGAACGTGGGAGGGCGACAGAGAGAGGGGGAACGTGAGAGGGCGACAGAGAGAGACGGAACATGGGAGGGCGACAGAGAGAGACGGAACGTGGGAGGGCCAACTCACAGAGACCTCAGTGATTTTCCAGTGGTTACCCTCCATTCAGCATGGCTGGTCGCAGGGATAAGAAGACGGAGACCCCACACCACCCCGGTGACCCGTTCCACGGGAGGTTCCGCCTGCATTGACCGGTTTCCTGCACCCCTCCGGTCCCAGACCGCTGGCTGCTGGAGGCAATATGGCGCCGGCGGCCTCCTCCTCGCGCCCCTTACCTGCTCTCCCGCTGGACAGGATGATTCCCAGGCAGCTTGGGCGGAACTCAGGCGTACAGTGACCGGGATCCGTCTGACTGGCCGCCGGACTCTGGGCCGCTACCTGCCAGGACTGTACGCCACACTATGGAGACCGCCTCCTCACCAGGTTGCTGTGGTTGCAGCGCATAGAGTCCGCACAGCAACAAGCCATAGCCGCGGTGCGGAATGAGGTGGAGGCCCTGGCCCAGCGCACCTCGGTCACTGAGGAGACGTCCTCCGCCTTCACTGGGCGGATAGAGACGCTGGAGAGGGAAATGGTGTGCAACAAGCACGCACACAGCAGCTGGCCATACTTCTCGATGACCAGGAGAATAGGGGACGGCGTAACAATGTCCGTATCAAAGGGCCTCCCCGAATTGCCACATGATGAAGACCCAGCACGGAGGGTCTCAGAGCTTTTTAACATTGCTAGACTAACTAAAGTCTACTTTTGCCATAGACAGAGTCCGACGCGTGGCGAGGGACCCTGCACGCGGCACCTCGGCCCCCAGAGATGTTCTGTGTAGGCTGCATTATTTTGCAGAAAAAGAGGCTATCATGGCGGCGGTGCGGAACTCAGGTACTGTACAGTACGAGGGGGTCCCGGATGGTCTCAGTGCGCGCACCCTCTTCATGCGCCGCCTGCTACAGCCCGCATTGGCAGCCATTAAAGACGCGGGTGCTACCTCTCCCTTCCCCCCTCCCCCTTGTCTGTCACCCTACCCTTCCGCCTCCCCTCCTACCTCACGCCCACCCCGCCCTTCCTATGGCCTCCGCTTACAGACTCAGCTCAGAGTGGGGTCCCTCAATGTTAAGGGCTTGCACGACAGCGGTAAAGGTCCATCATGATGAACCTCTTTAAAAAGCAGAATATACAGGTGGACTTTGCAGGAAACCCATATGCTCTCTTCTCATAGGTTCTCATTAACTAACTCTCCTGGTTTCCTTTTGCTTATCATAGCTTTTCCCCCATTCAGAAAGCTAGGGGTACCAGTATCCTGATTTCTAGAACCCTGCCTTGGGAATTGCTGGAGTCTCGGTGTGATGATGAGGGTCGAATGCTCATGGTGAAGGGTCGTGTCATTGCCTCCCTCTACCTCCCCAACTCGGGCCAGGCACATGCAATGCAAACCTACCTTGACGACATTGACGAATTCGCTGAGGGGTGCTGGTTGTTGGGGGTGACCTTAATGTGGTGCTGAACCCATCTGTAGACACTTTCTAGGGGCTCCTCCCATGTGAACCGGACGCAGCTTGCCCTTTAGACTCACTCCTACACGAACATCAGCTAGTGGACACCTGAAGACTATGCCTTTTATTCCCCGGTACACGATGTTTATTCCAGGTTGGACTACTTCCTCCTGAAACATAGAGACTTACCCCTTCTCCAGGCTGCTGACATAGATACCATCACTTTTTCGGATCATGCCATGGTCTCCTTGGTACTGATTCCCGAACCGTGCCCCTCCCAGTGGCATTGGCGGCTTAACCCCTCTTTAATCCAGTACGTAGCGGTCCTAGCGGACCTCAAACGGTCTTTAGAGGAATTTTTTGCTTACAACGTCCTTGGAGATACTTCGGCCGCAGTGGTATGGGAGACGCATAAGTGCGTTGCTAGGGGGATTTGGTGAAACATGGGGCGAGACTCAAGAGGGAAAAGGTGGCGAAAACCTCTCGCCTGTTGAGGGAACTCCGGGAGCTGGATCTCGCACATAAATCGGCCCCGACCCCTGACTTACAGGGGAGATTACTGGCTGCTAGAGATACCCTCCAGACCCATCTCCTCGATAAAGCTAAAGCATCCCTGACTAAGTGCCGGCGTCATTTCTACGAGTTTGGGAATAAATGTGGCCGGACCTTAGCGCGTGCACTTAGAACCCAACAAGCTCAGACTTATGTACCTCAGGTGACCGCTCGGGGGCAGCGGAGCACTTGCCGGTTGGCATTGCGAGAGTCTTCAGGGACTTCTATGCGTCCTTATATTCCACCATATTCCTTCAGATCCCGAGTGCAGGATTATATCTCCAGATCTGGGCTTCCACGGCCTGTCGGATGAATCCTTGACTTCGCTGTAAGTGCCGATCTCTGAAGAGGAACTGCGACTTGCCATTAAGGTGTCTCAGACGGGGAAGGCTCCAGGGCCGGACGGTTTTACACTGAATTATTATAAGGCACTATCTCCCCTTCTCGTCCCCCACTTCCTATCTGCCTTCAATTCATTGGCGGAGGGCGCCCCTCCCGCCCTGACATGACTAGGGTGGTAATTGCTGTTATCCCTAAGGAGGGTAAAGACCCTACACTCTGTGCCAACTACCGCCCAATATCTCTGCTAAATGTGGACTTAAAGCTTTTCGCAAAGATATTGGCCACCCGACTATCTCCCCTGTTGGGGGCCATCATTCACCCGGAACAAACGGGTTTCCTACCCGGACGCGAGGCTCGCGACCATACCATACGTGCAGTTGGCCTGATCCATAAAGCCTCTCTCTCACGGACACAGCTTATGCTTCTCTCCACTGACGCCAAGAAGGCTTTCGATAGGGTCAACTGGACGTTTTTGGAAGAGACCCTTAGGGCCTTGGGTCTGGGTTCCACTTTCCTGTCTTGGATTATGGCTCTGTACTCCAATCCTTCCGCAGTGGTCCGGGTGAATGGCATCCTCTCAGACAGCTTTGCTATCCAGAACGGGACGAGGCAGGGGTGCCCACTTTCCCCTTTCATTTTTGTTCTGGTCCTGGAGCCCTTCCTGATAACCGTTCGCTCATGCGAGGATATCCGGGGGTTGGGGGTGGGGAGCAACACACATACGATCGCAGCATACGCAGACGACCTTTTGTTTTTCGTCACGAATCCAATGGTGACGCTCCCTGTTCTCATGTGCGAGTTGGAGCTATACGCCTCTCTTTCCAACTTCAAAATCAATTACTCGAAGTCGGAGGCGTTGAACATATCGCTGCCAGCAGACGTGGTGACCTCCATCCGCTCCTCCTTAAGGTTTCGCTGGGCCTCTAGGACTCTAAAATATCTGGGCATCTACCTCACTCTGGATCTGAAGGACCTCTACGCGGCCAATTTCCCTCCTCTATTGGCTGAGATTCAATCCTGCTGCTCGTCTTGGAGCAAAGGCCTTTTCACTTGGTTTGGTTGGTGTGCCATTTTTAAAATGAACCTTCTCCCAAAGCTCCTCTACGCTTTTCAGTGCCTGCCGGCCAGGGTTCCGAGGTCCTTTTCCGGGCGGTGGCCTCAACTCAATCCAAATTTATATGGGGTTCCAAACTAGCCCGTGTCAAACGTACTCTTCTTTGCCGTACAAAAGATAATGGGGGAGTGGCGCTGCTGGACATCTACTCCTACTACATTGATTCAGCCCTAACTAGAGTGGTGGATTGGTGCAGACATTTTGACTTGAAAACCTTGGGTGCGAGTAGAACAATCTTTTACCAATGTTCCTCTTGCATGTGCCCCCTGGGTGCCTAGTACTGTTTTGGGCGCCCTTAGGGCTCGTCCTACCATTGGTCCGACAATCAGAGTTTGTGATGTTCCGACGGTTCGTTCTCGCCTGCTTCCCTTACACTCCCCCATGACGCCGGTCTTGGGACACCCCGCGTTTACCCCCTGGCCTTAATGACCCCGGGTTTTTGTCCAGGCGGGCAAGTTTAGGGCCCAAAACACACAGACAGGGGTAATGCACAGCCAAATCAAGGGTGCTCATTATGTAGCATACAAAGCAACAGTACTCTCACATAAGAAAAGGGACAGGTGTATGCTATAACACACTATAAGCACACCACTATACAGTCAAAATAGAATAATATAGTCTTTATTACCAATATCAAATACAAAACAAGACAAGACACCACCCTACACAAACCCTACATTAAAAACATTTAAAAACACATACAGAACAATGGGGATCCATTCAAAATAAACTGGATCCCTAAGACACCCCTCAGCTCAAAAATGGACGCCACGCTCTATCAATAAATGATTACTGTCAAATATGGCCAAGACCAAATATAAGTAACAAAGTGCCCAGTGCATCAGTGCAAAAATGTCAAAGATGGTGCAAATATGCATATACAGCTACAGAGCAACAAGTCACCAGGTAGAGCGTGGTTTGCTGAGAGGGTCCAGGAAACACCCTACGCGTAACGTCCCGTGACCGGAACTTCGTCAGGGGTGACTATCAGGTGTGCAGGGTTGCTTAAATATCCAAAATAATAAAAAAACAATTATATGAACCTGTGGAATAGTTTATCAAACTTACAGGAGAAGAGGAGGGAATCATCCGGAGCTCCGCACACATCCAAGATGGCGCCCGCAGCGTTCTAAATTCATTACTGCGCCTGCGCTAAAACTGACGTTACAACCCAATTTCTGCATAGAGCCGCAGTACGCATGACTGCTCTACCATGCCAAAGACCAATATGTCCGCTGCGATCACCCGTATCCCATGCGCATGCGCAGCCTACGTCACTGGGGCGTACACTAATCACAGAAGTGGTTGTCGTACCCTCACTGTTGTTCAGACCAGTGTGTTCTACCATACATACAATACTAGTTGTGTGTGTGATTAAGATTGGGTGTCATAAATAATATAACAATACAATAGGAACAGCAGATCCGTGGGGGATAAAGCGTTACATATGGTCCAATATTCTCCGGGCCAATTGATATATTTCTATATATGCGCGAAGCTTATTTATGTACTCCGCCGTTTGGGTTAAGGTTTTATTGTTCTTTATACGTTTTTTATATATTTATATTGTTGTCACTATTAGGATGGCTTCACTAATGTTTATGGTGTTAGTTATATTCCATGCACAATAATGTAGTATGATCATCATTTAATATTGTATAAGACTTAATTTATTAATCTTTCTATGTTTTTATTTTTAAACATACAGCAGTGTTTTAGCACTGTTTCACTTGATTCTTTATAGCAGGTTCTTGAGATCTGCTGTTCCTATTGTATTGTTATATTATTTATGACACCCAATCTTAATCACACACACAACTAGTATTGTATGTATGGTAGAACACACTGGTCTGAACAACAGTGAGGGTACGACAACCACTTCTGTGATTAGTGTACGCCCCAGTGACGTAGGCTGCGCATGCGCATGGGATACGGGTGATCGCAGCGGACATATTGGTCTTTGCATGGTAGAGCAGTCATGCGTACTGCGGCTCTATGCAGAAATTGGGTTGTAACGTCAGTTTTGGCGCAGGCGCAGTAATGAATTTAGAACGCTGCGGGGCGCCATCTTGGATGTGTGCGGAGCTCCGGATGATTCCCTCCTCTTCTCCTGTAAGTTTGATAAACTATTCCACAGGTTCATATAATTGTTTTTTTTATTATTTTGGATATTTAAGCAACCCTGCACACCTGATAGTCACCCCCTGACGAAGTTCCGGTCACGGGACGTTACGCGTAGGGTGTTTCCTGGACCCTCTCAGCAAACCACGCTCTACCTGGTGACTTGTTGCTCTGTAGCTGGTATATGCATATTTGCACCATCTTTGACATTTTTGCACTGATGCACTGGGCACTTTGTTACTTATATTTGGTCTTGGCCATATTTGACAGTAATCATTTATTGATAGAGCGTGGCGTCCATTTTTGAGCTGAGGGGTGTCTTAGGGATCCAGTTTATTTTGAATGGATCCCCATTGTTCTGTATGTGTTTTTAAATGTTTTTAATGTAGGGTTTGTGTAGGGTGGTGTCTTGTCTTGTTTTGTATTTGATATTGGTAATAAAGACTATATTATTCTATTTTGACTGTATAGTGGTGTGCTTATAGTGTGTTATAGCATACACCTGTCCCTTTTCTTATGTGCAAGTTTAGGGCCCCACACTTTATGCCCTCCAGAGCGTGGCTCTCGCAGGCTGACCTTGAAGCCATCTCTGACCCGAGACCCCTGGGTAGGTGGCGCGTCACTCAGCTTGTTCACTTCCTGCACACGTTGCCACCAGCGTCTCAATTTTCCTCTTCTAAAACTTATCTGGAGACACTGTGTGTGGGATCTGGTCAGCTGCGTCACGCTCTATCGCTTATCTACGCTGACTTGATCTCCCCCCCTGACCAGGAACCTCCATCCTTTCTTACGAAATGGGAGTCTGATCTCCATCTGAGCCTGACCCCTACACAGAGAACCGTTGTTATGTCTCTGGTACACAAGAGCTGTGTGAGCTCGTGGTTTCAAGAGGCTGGCTACAAGCTCCTATTGCGTTGGTACCTGGTACCTGGTACCGACGCGTCTACATGCGAAGTGGACCCTACCTGCTGGAGGTGTGGTACTGCGGAGGGCACGATCCTTCATTTTCTGGTCCTGTCCCTCCCTAACGTATTTCTGGGACAAAGTGAAGGAGATCACGCGCCAAGTTACTGGCACTGCGGCTGATCTGTCCCCCGCTCTCTTCCTTCTGCATCACACCAAGATTTCCACTAAAAAAATACAGACATTCCCTCTTGCGGTTTTTGGTCATGGCCTCTAGGTCGTGCATCCCGATTTATTGGAAACGCACCTCCCCCCCCCTCCCCCGAATTTCTTTATGGATATCGCGAGTTAATGGACTTATGAGAATGGAGGACTTGACCTCTGAATTACACAACCAGAATGCCCGTTTCACCGGCACTTGGCTGCCCTGGTCTGAGTTTCAAAACACGGATGAATATCGGGGTCAACTGCAGGACAGCCTACCTGACTAGAGGTAGGCACTCTCTCCCTTTCTTTTGGGGGGCGAAGTGTTGGCACTGCCCGCACTTCCTCTCCCCCGGCTGGCCATTTGATGTCCTCCTCCCCCCCCTTCAGTGTCCTTCCCCCTCCCCTCATGTATCCCCGCCTCCCCCCCCCCACCTCCTTTGCACCTTTCCCCCCTTGATTCTTTATCTTACCCCTGTGGGCTTTTCTCTCCTTTCTTTTTTTGTTTCCTTCTCCTGTTAAAAGGTACAGGTGGAGTGGGCCAGTGGTGGGGGACACCCCAAGCCTGCCGTAATATATTATTCTATTGGCTGAACGGACTCTTACTACTTTGTGTATTATTGAAGAAAGGAAGGGGGGCAAGAATCATTTTTTTTTTTTTTTTTTTATCTTGTGACCTTGGACCCCTTCCGAATGGTTTGTTCGCATAACTTACATTTCTATTTATGACATTGCTGCTGTTTATACCTGATTGCCTTTGGGGTGTGCCTACCCCGTTTGTCGTTCCTCCTCTGTCTGTCCATAAAAGTTTCTATAAATAAAGAATTTATAAAAGAATGTGGGAGGCGAGTGAGAAATGGAACATCGGAGGCACAATGCATAAAATGCAAACACACACAATGTATTATACATTTACCATACAACCTGTATACCACCGGCCCAGTCCGTCAGTGGAGAAACTCCACACGTATCGCTGCTGCCATAAGCAGGACTCTTGATACATTTATAGGGTGGGCGTCTCTGGGGCGCAGGTTTCTCTCTCCTATCTCCCTATGTAATACCCGGCGGGCGGGCTCCTCTCTCCTTATGTAATACCTGGCGGGCAGGCTTCTCTCTCCCTATGTAATACCTGGCGGGCAGGCTCCTCTCTCCCTATGTAATACCTGGCGGGCAGGCTCCTCTCTCCCTATGTAATAACTGGAGGGCAGGCTCCTCTCTCCCTATGTAATACCTGGCGGGCAGGCTCCTCTCTCCCTATGTAATACCTGGCGGGCAGGCTCCTCTCTCCCTATGTAATACCTGGCGGGCAGGCTCCTCTCTCCCTATGTAATACCTGGCGGACAGGCTCCTCTCTCCCTATGTAATGCCTGGCGGGCAGGCTCCTCTCTCCCTATGTAATCCCTGGCGGGCAGGCTCCTCTCTCCCTATGTAATCCCTGGCGGGCAGGCTCCTCTCTCCCTATGTAATACCTGGCAGGCAGGCTCCTCTCTCCCTATGTAATACCTGGCAGGCAGGCTCCTCTCTCCCTATGTAATACCTGGCGGGCAGGCTCCTCTGTCCCTATGTAATACCTGGCGGGGAGGCTCCTCTCTCCCTATGTAATACCTGGCGGGCAGGCTCCTCTGTCCCTATGTAATACCTGGCGGGCAGGCTCCTCTCTCCCTATGTAATACCTGGCGGGCAGGCTCCTCTCTCCCTATGTAATACCTGGCGGGCAGGCTCCTCTCTCCCTATGTAATCCCTGGCGGGCAGGCTCCTCTCTCCCTATGTAATACCTGGAGGGCAGGCCCCTCTCTCCCTATGTAATACCTTGTGGGCAGGCTCCTCTCTCCCTATGCAATACCTGGCGGGCAGGCTCCTCTCTCCCTATGTAATACCTGGCGGGCAGGCTCCTCTCTCCCTATGTAATACCTGGCGGGCAGGCTCCTCTCTCCCTATGTGAGACCTGGCGGGAAGGCTCCTCTCTCCCTATGTAATACCTGGCGGGCAGGCTCCTCTATCCCTATGTAATACCTGGCGGGCAGGCTCCTCTCTCCCTATGTAATACCTGGCGGGCAGGCTCCTCTCTCATTATGTAATACCTGGCGGGCAGGCTCATCTCTCCCTATGTAATACCTGGTGGGCAGGCTCCTCTCTCCCTATGTAATACCTGGCGGGCAGGCTCCTCTCTCCCTATGTAATACCTGGCGGGCAGGCTCCTCTCTCACTATGTAATACCTGGCGGGCAGGCTCATCTCTCCCTATGTAATACCTGGTGGGGCAGGCTCCTCTCTCCCTATGTAATACCTGGCGGGCAGGCTCCTCTCTCATTATGTAATACCTGGCGGGCAGGCTCATCTCTCCCTATGTAATACCTGGCGGGCAGGCTCCTCTCTCCCTATGTAATACCTATCGGGCAGGCTCCTCTCTCCCTATGTAATACCTGGCGGGCAGGCTCCTCTCTCCCTATGTAATACCTGGCGGGCAGGCTCCTCTCTCCCTATGTAATACCTGGCGGGCAGGCTCCTCTCTCCCTATGTAATACCTGGCGGGCATTATGTTTCTTGTACAACTTAAAGGGCAGACAGTCTTGTCCAGGAGCGGACCCGTTCGGGGCACCCTCCAACACTTCCTCCAGCCCCCCCTAGAGTAATCGGAGCCCCCCAACCGACCCCTTTGTTCTTGTGTTATTCTTGGCATACAGGCCCTCTGGAGCAGCCCTTTCATGTCCTCCCGACTCACCACACATTCAGATGTGTAGAGTTTTTGGTAAAAGACTTTAAAGCCGTCCAGAATGCCCTCATGCGTGTTTATTATTTCGCCTTCTGGGGAGCGAATTACATGGATGTCTCTACTTCCCTCTTGATTTCTCATTAACTTCATAAGCATCTTATTTGGAACCCCAGACTCACAGTATCTTTTCTTAGCCATAAAACCCGTTTGTGCTTGGGCCTTATCCAATAAATATTCATCCAGTTCTTCTTGGCCTATCAGTAATTTATTTTGTGCTTCCTGTGTTGGATCCCTCCGAAAACCTTATCTAGTAACTGGACCTTAGCCCTTAAAGTGTAACTGTCATGTTTTTTTGTTTTTTTTACTTGCATAGATTAAGCGTTTTCAAATTAATTACTAATATACTTTATCAGCTTTTCTTGTCATCTAGTCCCAATTAATCTTGACTTTTATCCTCCCCCCCCTAGCCTTTGTTATCTGCACAATCTTTCACAGCTTTTCAATAAAGTCCGTCTTCACGTTTTCTGCCTTTGTGAAGACGGATTCTCTCTGAGCACCTCCCTCAGAGCCTACGTGCGCGCTCCCGTGTAGAAGCCGATGCCTAGCCTGTACAGGGACATAGGAGCTGTGTCATAGCTCCTACTACATAGAGAGAGGTGCTGCCGTCCCAATCAGAATCTTCACATAAGGATCTCCCTGCTCTTTGAAGCTGACAGCTCCCTCACATCCCACTGCAGTGACTAGGAGAGGACGGACTGAGAGATACGAATGTGATGATTACATGCCGGGAGTCTGGACAGCAAGAAAGGGGTTAACTGACCCACCCTCCTCTCTTGCTGTCCAGACTCCCGGCATGTAATCTTATCTCTCAGTCCGTCCTCTCCTAGTCACTGCAGTGGGATGTGAGGGAGCTGTCAGCTTCAAAGAGCAGGGAGATCCTTATGTGAAGATTGAATGCCGACAGCCCAGCAAGGCTTCATCTTGTCTTCATCTCCACTTTCTCTTCTGCTGTGCAGCCCCTCCCCCTCCCCTATGCACGGATTGCATACACGGCAGCAGGAGAGAGCAGGGGTCACTGCAGAGGGATGGAGGTGCTGCTGCAGCTTCTCCCTGCAGATTTCTGCATCTTCATCTCTGTCACATGTGTGGATTTGTGTGGAGAGAGGGAGCCATAGCAGGAGCTGATGCAGACCAGACCATTCCAGTGCAGGGGGATGGAGGAGGGGGCATTACTTTTCAGTAGTACGTCCTGCTGCCCTTCTTTCATTACTATAGGAGTGTGCAGGACATCTGCAGCTGCAGCAAGACTACCACTCCCATCATGGTATGAAAGGGAAAGCATGATGGGAGTGCTAGTCTTGCTACAGCTGCAGATACTATAGTTGGAGACAAACAATAATCAGAATTAGTGTTGTGGAAGTGCTGTATGTATAACAAACGTATTTTATTATATTAACCATAATGTCCACTATTTCTCTGCTGTACCATCTTCTAGCTATTCTGGTGTGACTGTATTCGGCATAGGCTGTGCTAGGAGAATGGGAGGGGGGGGTGTCAGAGCTTGCAGTGCTCTGATTGGTCTGTCCTCTGTGGTGGATTATGGGTAGTGAGGGAAGGCTGCGTGAGGCAGAAAGGAAGGGCAGACATCATCAAAGGGGGATCCCGCCCACCAGCCGAAATACAGGACAGTTAGTGAGGCGGCAGCTGCAGCAGGTACAGGGGATGGAAAGGTACTAAACCAAATGATTTCAGCTAAATGACTGGATGTGTGATTATACCTAGGCATAACCTACTGTTTGGCTGGGGTGGGGGAATTTGGGCCTGGAAATGACAGTTACGCTAAGAGCAACAAGTAAGTGTAAGAGCAACACTAGAGCCCCAGTTCACACAACATTAGTATACTTACCTGTTTTTCTTTCATTTATAGATTGTGATCAAGCGATCAGTGGAGATGGGAGAACAGTGATCACTCCGCGTATAATACTCTGCCTGCACATCTGCAATTGAGTCATGAATTATTGTGGTATATGACCCCGGAAGCAGCATTTTATTCACAAGACCGTGGTGAGCCCCCCACAGATTCGGAGTGAAATTGCCTGACTACGCTCTGGTGAGGAGGGGAACATGATCTCCGTTGTGTACGGTGGGAGAAACCCTAACTGTACGCATCTGTGCTAATAGGTGAGCCCTCCACATTGGTCATAATTCACTGAGAAGCTTCAGACGGGTCAGAAGTAATACCGACCACCAGGCGGCTGACCTGTAATTTAGCCGCTCGTTCAGACGGACACGCACCTAGTTGCGTTTTAGTGAGCGATACGTACCAAAGTTATTGTGATCTCGGCAGATAAATGCGCGAAGGGGTGAACACTGCTGCCCATCTCTTTTAGTATGTTAATTCTTCTGGATTTCCAGGATATGTTTGCACAAAGGACTTGTCACATTCACGGACTTTGGCACTAATTTGGGACTAGAAATGCTCCCCATATGGACACTTGTCATTTTGTGAAGAAAATCAATATATGTTGAGTTACTGTTACAAATATATGCACTTTTGTATGGTACTGAAATGATCTTTATCACTTTGTAAATCACGTGATGCATGTGATTAATTGCGCTTGTGTGGAGTTGTGTGATATATAACCCCGCCAGGGGAGTGTGCTCACTAGCTGGAAAAAAAGTCCTTACCGATAGGACTGAAACGTCCCTGCTGTGTTGTTTTTGATTCATGGAATAAATCATTGTTTTCACTGAAGCCATCGGAGTGCCGCTACAATTTGTTATATATATATATATGGTTGTGTTAGGGTTTATGTTGTGCCGCTACAATTTGTTATATATTTAGCCAAGCACCAGCGGATCCTGGTACTGTAGCTGGCACCCACCTGCATTTAACCGAGTGCTGCAAACTGTTTGTATACTATATGTGTATATATATATATAAGCACAGGTCTTATATAGTCCTTCACCACAATCTCTCCGCTCCTCAGCACTAGCAGAGCCAATGTTATATAGCAAGGTGACCGACAACCCATCCCAGAGGGAAGGAAACAGAGGGGGGGGAGACGACCATTATATCCCATCCCCCTCCATATGTTACTGAACTACAACTATACAGCTACACATGTGTCCCTGACAGGACAACACCCAACCCACACCCCAGCATGCTCATCTCTAACGTTATACCAGGAGAAGCCCCGCCCACTCCTGTCACATGCTCTCAAGTCCTTCACACCAGTCTCTTCTCTCCTGCACTGCTGAGCTCCGCCCCCACATGTACTGGTCACATGATTGTGACATCATCACAGGTCCTACCCCTCCAGCATCTACCAGATACAGAGCAACTCCTGGTCGCGTTGAGACTAGAATGTAGTTGCCAGAGGGAGGTCCTACCCCTGGAGTCCCTGGTTGTCAGAGATTGGGGGTGGGGGGCTTTGGTAACCTCCATGGCAGCTCATCACTCACTAAAAAGCTGAGCCTGACAGCCACAGTCCTTACACCACACAGAGAGAACTGATCCATCTACAAGGAGAATGGGAGGCGGATGGGACTCACTGATCCATCTGCCCCATTATACAGGCAGGAGAGATGCCAGCTCATGGGTATTGTAAGGGTTAGTGCCAGAGATATGTAATTTTCCTTCCAGTATATATCAGCTGCTGTATGTCCTACAGGAAGTGATGTATTCTCTTTAGTCTGACACAGTGCTCTTTGCTGCCACCTCTGTCCGTGTCAGGAACTGTTTAGAGCAGTAGAAAATCCCCATAGAAAACCTCTCCTGCTCTCCAGACTGGAAATAATAAAGTAATCTAAAAGAGGTTGCAGGGCCGTTCTATGGCCTCCCTTCCCTGCTTGCGCTCGCTTTGTGGGGTTTGCGGTCACTGACCGACAGTGTGTAGTGTAGGGACTCAGGGGACCTGCACGTGGTACACGAGGCAATATGGTTTAATCAAATTATATACCATCATCCTCGCGTTGGTTTTTAAATGTAGCCGAGAAGCATTAGGGCCCATTCACACAGAGCAAAGCTAGCGGAATTCCGCGACGGAATTGTCTGCCACGGAATGCCGTTAGCCTCCCACTCATAATGGGAGTCTATGGGAGGCGCGCGCTGCTGCTCTGTACGCGCTGAAGAATGAACATGTTCATTCTTCAGCGCGGGGAGAGGAGCCGCGTGCGCCTCCCATACAAGGTCATTATGACACGGAGGCTGGCGGCATTCCGCCGTTCTTGCTCTGTGTGAACAGCCCCTTAGTGTCAGCCTCCTTTCTCTCCATGCCGTATAATCTAAAAGAGGTTGTTTCTGATAGGCAGACTTTACAGGGAATCTGTCAGCACCGGGCCAGACCCAAGATGCTGACAGTGTAGTATAGGTGTGCATGGTCACTTTCTACAAAGCCTCCCTGCAGTAATTTGTTTAAACTCCCACAAACGCACTCTAACCAAGTGTCACAGAGTACTGGCTTGGCATTTGGGCCACACCTCGGCCCGCCTCACCCCATTTTCATGCATTTTACCCATTAGCCTGCCTCCTGCTCCCCGTCGTAGTCACGTTGTTGCACGTCTGCACAGACAATTCCCTCGGAGGGTGTGCTCCTGATAACACCATTCCTGCATGCACCATAGGGCGGAAGAGGAGGGTGCAGGGGGCATTGGCTTCAGGCCCTCAGCATGTGTGCACCGCACTTCTGCCCAACAACGCATGCACGATTAGCAACATAATGATATCGGGGAGCAGGAGGCAGGCGAATAGGTATATATGCATTAAAAAGGGGAGGAAGTAGTGGTGAGGCGGGCCGAGATGCGGCACAAATGCCAAGCCACCACTCCTCTTTGACGCTTGGTTAGACTGTTTGTAAAGTGGAAAAATCCCACTGCACAGAGGCTTTGTAGACAGGTTCAATGCACACAAGGGGATACACACGGTTAGCACCTCGGGTCCAGTCACTGGCGGATTCACTTTGGGGCTATGTTCACACTGCGTATTTTTCCGTCCGTAGTGCAAACCGCAAATATACGCACGTAGTTTTGAGGTTGATGCGTTCGCTTGGAAGTATACGATATACGCCCGCACAATGCACACTACGTATGAGCTTACGGCGGGATCGTATACGGCGCCATGAAAAATGAACAAGACCATTGTTTGAGGACGGAAATGTTGTAACTCACGGCCGTGGATTTCGATGCGGTCCCGTACGGAGTACTTATTTCACAGGTCAACAGCATTTTTGGGGCCAAAGATATTTCAATGAATTTAGGGTAACTTTGGGGTGCTGATTCTGAATATGTCATCAGTTTTGCCAGATTGGCTCAAGTTTTTGAGAATTTTCGTGAAATGTGTAAAAACATTAACTTTATTGCTATTGTCATGAATACAATAAATTTTACAAAGTAAATGTTGATTTTAGTTTATTTTAAGTAGTTTTAGAAAGTAATCTTCAAAAATGAATGACATGAAAAAAAATTGAGCCAATCTGGCAAAACTGATAGCATATTCAGAATCAGCACCCCAAAAATACCCCAAAATCATTAAAATATTTTGGACACCAGTCCATTTTTTTTTTTTTTTTGTTGACCTGTGTTTCAGCCAAATTGAACTTTATTTTTCGATCCAAAAGGTTCTGTGTGTTTTATTGGGCGAAGATTTCCAAGTAAATGACCTGTTTCAGATCACTACGAAACAAGCTAGGGAAGCAGAACTCTACTACGGGCGTATGTTTGCAGTTTGTATCATCCGGCCGCATGTCGATTTTTCCCACGCCCGTAGTTTCGGCCGCACATGTACGGCGGCGTACGAACTACGGCCGGATTCATACGCAGTGTGAACATAGCCTAAAGCTTAAAAATAAAAAACTAACCCACATGGGGAAATGCTGTAACTTTTACATTCTGAACCCTGCCAATGAGCAGCACGCAGGGAGACGCATCCCCCAACTCACTCGGAATATATATGTATATGTGTGTATAGGGTACCCAGCAACCTTGGTGCAGTGGGTACTGGGGTAATAATGGGGGAAGGTGGGGTTAGTGTTAGCCATTTTATACCAGCTAACACTAAGCCCTGACTCATGGATGCCATCTGTCAGCCTGTAAAGATGACAAATTGAAAAAAATAATGTTTTATTCAAAATATAAACCTCCCCCACACTCCTCGTTGAGGAGTGGTCACTGGTCATTGACATTGTCCACCGAATCAGTCACAAGCCTGTTTACCAATATCTGAAAAAAGAGGGGAGACACAAAAAAGGGCAGGAGCAGAACACCCATCATTTTGACAGGTGTTTTGCACCTTACAATATACAGCATCTTGCCAGATGCTGCTTACAGTCCGGTACACAAGGGGTTAAGTGAGGATGCATCGCATCTCCACTTAACCCTTTTGGTGCCATACTGAACAATGTGGCCCACGATGGGGTTGTGAGGATGCACTGTATCCACACCAACTCCCTAGTGGCCAGACCAATCTCACTCTTTACCCATCCCCGCTAGGAATGGGGGTTAAACGCCCCCTTCCTTTCTGGGATGGGTGCAGTGCGGGTAAAGCGTCCATACTCACCTTCAACATCTTCCTTCTCCAGAGCCCAGCACACTGAGCTTTTAGTGTGCTGGGCTCTGTCTCTTCAAATCTAGCATCAGCCACTCAGCGGCTGAGGCGGGGCATTGCTGCAGGCGATGACTGGCTGAGCAAAGACTTGTGCAGTGTCAGCTCAGCCAATCAGCAGCTGATCACCTCTCCCCCACCCCAATAAACACAATGAAACAACACCCCCAGCTCTCCCCCACCCCAATAAAAACATGAAACCATTTTTTTTTTTTTTTTTTAAATAAACTTTTATTACAAACAATTTAAAGATTAATATTGCACAGTGATCTGTCAGCAGGTTCTGGTTGTATAAACTAATAGTGTGTACAAGGCTTTTTATGCAATCAATATTATACCTTTATTTTGAAAATTAAGGTTATATTCACAGTTTTTTTTGTATCCGATGCAGGGATATGTCGCAAAGATGTCTGAGACAGCCCATAGAGGTCTATGGGAGTGCCGGAATTCTGGACACTTTCCTGATGCACATCAGGAAAGTGTCCGGAATTCTGGTTACAGGCCAGGCTGGGTGCATGTGACAGGCCGGGGTGGGCGCCTGCATGGAGCTGCAGGCACCAGCCCCCCCTCCCAGGCAGACACAGTGCCAGTGCAGCGGACACTAGACTGGGAGCACTAGGCTGGGAGCAGACCACAGGCATTCTTGGCAGCATTCCTCTATCTAGCTACCCCCGCCCCCCACAACCTCAGCACAATGATGATCGCTAAGTCCCCCGGGACCGCAGCAGTGATGTTTGCAGCCCCACCCATCTCATTCTTGCCAGCAGTGATAATTGCTAAGAAACAACTCCTCCCCCCCCCCCCCCCACACCTATCATGTGTCACAAATCCGGAAAATCTGTCCAGATTTCCAGACCCATAGGGGTACATTATTCATGGACACCCTTCAGGATTTTTTCTGAAGGACGTCTGTTCCGGAAAATAGGTCAGGATTTTTCACATTCTGTCCTAATTTCATCCGAAATTCTGGCACAGACGCCCCCATAGAACTATACGGGAGCACCAGAACTCCGGATGCTTTCCTGATGCACACCAGGAAAGCATCCAGAACTCCTGATTTGTTGCCCCAGTGTTCCTTTTACAGACCTCACTGTGCAACGATGAGTTCCCCTTAGTGAGTTCCCCAGAGTGAAGTGGGGCAGCTGGGGGAGGGGCTGGGGGTGCCAGATGGGACTGGGGTAGCTGGACACACCTCCTCCCGGACGCACATGGAGCTCCTCGGTCTCTGGAGGCCGCGGGGACTGCAGGGTAAGGTGATCGCATTGCTGCAGGCTCTGGGGCTGTACAGCAGGATTGGGGGATTACACTGCACCCCCTGATCCTGCTGTAAAGCTCCAGGACTCGTAGCAATGCGATCACCTTACCCTGCAGCCCCCGCGGCCTCCTCCAGAGATCGGGGAGCAGGGCTGTATTTACCCGTTCCGCTTGCTCTTCCCCCGGCTGCCAGTGTGCTGTGACATCTGGGGGCGCTCCGCTGCCGGCTGTACAGGGAGGCGGTAGTCCCCATGTGGCCGGCACTCTCTGGGACATGTCCCTTCTCCCCTGCAGTACGGAGTGCACCCTCTGCTCCCAGGCACCGCCCACCTCTGACCCGCACTGTACGGGTTCAGATGGTCACTCGCCTGCGGCGGTAGAGTGACTGTGATGGGCGTCTCGCTCCTGGTGTTTGGCCGGTAGAGAATGCCGGCCACAAGAACCACGTTCAGCGGCCCCATGTTCTGCCTTGTGCAGCTCTTTCTCTCCTCGTGCACCTCACCGCCCGCAATGATTTTTACGATGAATTTACGATTTTAACAAAAAATTCAAATAAATTCTAAAATTCTGGGCAAATTAATTGAATTTGATTAATCGCCCAGCCCTATGGTCTAGTGTGCCAACATACATTCCACACACATCACATGTCCCCTTGTGTACTGTAGTGCTTCATATCACCACACCATGCTGGGAGATGTAGTTCTACTGTGCCACTGCCTCCTCCTCCTATGCTGTCATCCTCTAATCTGCTGCAGAACTAAAACTCCCAAAATGATCAGCCTATAAGCATGATGGGGGTTGTAGTTCTGGATGGCCACAGGCTTCAAAACTACAACTCCCATCATGAGCTGTTAGCAGGACATGGTGGGGGTTGTAGTTTTAGGGGGTAATCTCACCTCTCCTGTCAGGCTGTCACTGCTGATATTTTCACCGCTGAGGTCCGTCAGACCTGGGATGGAGGATCAGCCCCTTTGTCCGGGGGACAGTTGGACTGCTGAGGTTCGGGTGGGGGTCCGGGGTATGGTGAGGTAGGGGGATCTTCGCCTTCAGTTGGGGGGGGGGGGGGGTCGGAGAACTTCTGAGGTTCAGGGGAAGGGGGAGTGTGGAGGTGGACGGAGGGGAAAGCAAGCAGGGCGCTATACAAGGGGCACCACTCCATCGGGCTCCCGGTCAGAGGGGCACTCATCACTCTGCACTGTGAGGTCCCCCCATCTCACCCGCTGGGGCCTTCCTTTAAAGCTGCAGTTGGGCACCATGGCAACAATCCAGGAATGGGGGGCCCGATCATTAATCATTACAGCTGTCCAGGAGCCCAGGGCCGTCTTCATCAGTGAGGGGGGAGTTGTGCCACTCAGGGGGGGGGAGGGTACAGGCTGGTTAGGGGCTGTGACGGCCAGCACCGCAGAGGTCCGGGGGGGGGGTATGATGGGGGGGGGGGTACAGGCTGGTTAGGGGCTGTGACGGCCAGCACTGCAGAGGTCCGGGGGGGGGGGGGGGGGGGCATAGTCGATCATTACAGCGATTCAGGAGCAGAAGCCCAGAGCCCGTCTTCATCAGTAAGTTCAGGGGGGGGGGGGGTAGTTGTGCCACTCAGAGGGCCGGATCATTACTTGCGGTCCTGGGTGGGGGTGGTTGATGGTGTCCGGTCTTTGTGAACATCACTGGGGGGGGGGGGGGGGGGTCCAGGTGGCGGGGGGAAGGGGAGTTGGGGGCTGTGGTGGCCAGCACTGAAGGTCCAGGGGACAAAGGGGTACGCTCAGTGCCACAGGGTGGGGGTATCACTGCTGGCGGCTGGGGTGCACTGGGCTTTCAACCAAAGCAATGGATCCACACACCCCTGACCCTGCAGAGCATCACATAACAGTGCACCCACAAACCTGACCCTGCAGAGCATCACATAACAGTGCATCCACACACCCCTGACCCTGCAGAACATCACATAAAACATAACAGTGCACCCACAAACCTCTCCCTGCAGAGCATCACATAACAGTGCACCCACACACCTGTCCCTGCAGAGCATCACATAACAGTGCACCCACACACACTGACCCTGCAGAGCATCACATAACCGTGCACCCACAAACCTCTCCCTGCAGAGCATCACATAACAGTGCACCCACACACACTGACCCTGCAGAGCATCACAACAGTGCACCCACAAACCTGTCTCTGCAGAGCATCACATAACAGTGCACCCACAAACCTGTCTCTGCAGAGCATCACATAACAGTGCACCCACAAACCTGTCCCTGCAGAGCATCACATAACAGTGCACCCGCACACACCTGTCCCTGCAGAGCATCACATAACAGTGCACCCGCACACACCTGTCCCTGCAGAGCATCACATAACAGTGCACCCGCACACACTAACCCTGCAGAGCATCACATAACACATAACAGTGCACCCGCACACACTAACCCTGCAGAGCATCACATAACACATAACAGTGCACCCACAAACCTGTCCCTGCAGAGCATCACATAACAGTGCACCCACAAACCTCTCCCTGCAGAGCATCACATAACAGTGCACCCACAAACCTGTCCCTGCAGAGCATCACATAACAGTGCACCCACACACCTGTCCCTGCAGAGCATCACATAACAGTGCACCCACACACCTCTCCCTGCAGAGCATCACATAACAGTGCACCCACACACCTCTCCCTGCAGAGCATCACATAACAGTGCACCCACACACACTGACCCTGCAGAGCATCACATAACCGTGCAGCCACACACCTGTCCCTGCAGAGCATCACATAACAGTGCACCCACACACATTGACCCTGCAGAGCATCACATAACAGCGCACCCACAAACCTCTCCCTGCAGAGCATCACATAACAGTGCACCCACACACATTGACCCTGCAGAGCATCACATAACAGTGCACCCACAAACCTCTCCCTGCAGAGCATCACATAACAGTGCACCCACAAACCTCTCCCTGCAGAGCATCACATAACAGTGCACCCACAAACCTCTCCCTGCAGAACATTGCACCCACACACACTGACCCTGCAGAGCATCACATAACAGTGCACCCACACACACTAACCCTGCAGAGCATCACATAACACATAACAGTGCACCCACAAACCTCTCCCTGCAGAGCATCACATAACAGTGCACCCACACACATTGACCCTGCAGAGCATCACATAACAGTGCACCCACAAACCTCTCCCTGCAGAGCATCACATAACAGTGCACCCACACACCTGTCCATGCAGAGCATCACATAACCGTGCACCCACAAACCTCTCCCTGCAGAGCATCACATAACAGTGCACCCACAAACCTCTCCCTGCAGAACATTGCACCCACACACACTGTCCCTGCAGAGCATCACATAGCAGTGCTCCCACACACCCCTCAAAACAGTGGTTTACCTCCTGCTGATCATATACACTGCACTCACTATATTGCTGCCTCATGAAAAGCGGGAAACCAGCCGCCTCATAGAAAACCGAGCAGAGGAAGATAGCTCCTCCCACACATGAGGCTGGTCACATGGGCATGACGTCATCAAAGGTCCTCAAGACCTACCTGTGGCAACTACATTCTAGCCTCCACCACTCCTGGTCGGGCAGTCACTGCTGTTGTGTTGTGTGTGGAGATCTCTGCTCCTCAGTGTGTGACCCCCCAGCAGTAAGGTAAGCTTACAGGAGGAGGGATGTTACATTGTGTTACTATCAGTGTGACCCCCCAGCAGTAAGGTAAGCTTACAGGAGGAGGGATGTTACATTGTGTTACTATCAGTGTGACCCCCCCAGCAGTAAGGTAAGCTTACAGGAGGAGGGGTGTTACATTGTGTTACTATCAGTGTGTGACCCCAGCAGTAAGGTAAGCTTACAGGAGGAGGGGTGTTACATTGTGTTACTATCAGTGTGTGACCCCCCCAGCAGTAAGGTAAGCTTACAGGAGGAGGGATGTTACATTGTGTTACTATCAGTGTGACCCCAGCAGTAAGGTAAGCTTACAGGAGAAGGGATGTTACATTGTGTTACTATCAGTGTGACCCCAGCAGTAAGGTAAGCTTACAGGAGGAGGGGTGTTACATTGTGTTACTATCAGTGTGACCCCAGCAGTAAGGTAAGCTTACAGGAGGAGGGGTGTTACATTGTGTTACTATCAGTGTGTGACCCCCCAGCAGTAAGGTAAGCTTACAGGAGGAGGGATGTTACATTGTGTTACTATCAGTGTGTGACCCCCAGCAGTAAGGTAAGCTTACAGGAGGAGGGGTGTTACATTGTGTTACTATCAGTGTGACCCCCCAGCAGTAATGTAAGCTTACAGGAGGAGGGATGTTACATTGTGTTACTATCAGTGTGACCCCCCAGCAGTAAGGTAAGCTTACAGGAGGAGGGATGTTACATTGTGTTACTATCAGTGTGTGACCCCAGCAGTAATGTAAGCTTACAGGAGGAGGGATGTTACATTGTGTTACTATCAGTGTGTGACCCCCCAGCAGTAAGGTAAGCTTACAGGAGGAGGGATGTTACATTGTGTTACTATCAGTGTGTGACCCCAGCAGTAAGGTAAGCTTACAGGAGGAGGGGTGTTACATTGTGTTACTATCAGTGTGACCCCCCAGCAGTAAGGTAAGCTTACAGGAGGAGGGGTGTTACATTGTGTTACTATCAGTGTGTGACCCCCCCAGCAGTAAGGTAAGCTTACAGGAGGAGGGGTGTTACATTGTGTTTACTATCAGTGTGTGACCCCCCAGCAGTAAGGTAAGCTTACAGGAGGAGGGATGTTACATTGTGTTACTATCAGTGTGACCCCCCCAGCAGTAAGGTAAGCTTACAGGAGGAGGGGTGTTACATTGTGTTACTATCAGTGTGTGACCCCCCAGCAGTAAGGTAAGCTTACAGGAGGAGGGGTGTTACATTGTGTTACTATCAGTGTGACCCCCCCAGCAGTAAGGTAAGCTTACAGGAGGAGGGATGTTACATTGTGTTACTATCAGTGTGACCCCAGCAGTAAGGTAAGCTTACAGGAGGAGGGGTGTTACATTGTGTTACTATCAGTGTGACCCCCCCCAGCAGTAAGGTAAGCTTACAGGAGGAGGGATGTTACATTGTGTTACTATCAGTGTGTGACCCCAGCAGTAAGGTAAGCTTACAGGAGGAGGGATGTTACATTGTGTTACTATCAGTGTGACCCCAGCAGTAAGGTAAGCTTACAGGAGGAGGGATGTTACATTGTGTTACTATCAGTGTGTGACCCCCCCCAGCAGTAAGGTAAGCTTACAGGAGGAGGGGTGTTACATTGTGTTACTTTTAGTGTGTGACCCCCCAGCAGTAAGGTAAGCTTACAGGAGAAGGGATGTTACATTGTGTTACTATCAGTGTGTAACCCCAGCAGTAAGGTAAGCTTACAGGAGGAGGGATGTTACATTGTGTTACTATCAGTGTGACCCCCCCAGCAGTAAGGTAAGCTTACAGGAGAAGGGATGTTACATTGTGTTACTATCAGTGTGACCCCAGCAGTAAAGTAAGCTTACAGGAGGAGGGATGTTACATTGTGTTACTATCAGTGTGACCCCAGCAGTAAGGTAAGCTTACAGGAGGAGGGATGTTACATTGTGTTACTATCAGTGTGACCCCCCCAGCAGTAAGGTAAGCTTACAGGAGGAGGGATGTTACATTGTGTTACTATCAGTGTGTGACCCCAGCAGTAAGGTAAGCTTACAGGAGGAGGGGTGTTACATTGTGTTACTATCAGTGTGTGACCCCAGCAGTAAGGTAAGCTTACAGGAGGAGGGATGTTACATTGTGTTACTATCAGTGTGACCCCCCCAGCAGTAAGGTAAGCTTACAGGAGGAGGGATGTTACATTGTGTTTTGTGTGAAATAGCTTTTTCCTTGCTGTATCAGGACACAAGAATCTTTACCGGGGGGAGCAGCCGCTCATGATGGAGGATCAGCCGCCAGGTGATAGATGTCCCCGTCCTCTTTATTCCCAGGACTGTACAGAGAATCATCAGGTAGGGGGCGCTGATATCTCCTCACAATATGACCATAAAGTTGCAGACTCAAGGATCAAGTTTCATATGAGTTCTTATTATATTTTTTTTCTGTCTGTTTAGAGGGAAGATCTGACTGATATCAAAGTTGAGTTTAAACTTGAAGCACAAGAAGAGACGGATTTCATGGCCGTTCAGCAGTGTAAGGGGGGGGGGAGGAGGACATTGGCTGCAAAAGTAAAACCTCTTTTTCTGGTCCCCTAGATCCTCCTCCGCCTCCCATCTTTCTCTGCTCCTCCTGATGCCATGTAGCAGTGTATAATGGATTGTCTCCCTGTGTCTTCCCTACAGATGGAGGCAGTGACAGGAATCCACCAGAGAGATGTCCCCGTCCTCTGTATTCCCAGGACTGTCCAGAGGGAAATCAGGTAAAGTCTTTCGAACTTTTGATCATAAAGTTTTTGAACGAGAATTTAACATATTGTTTATCATCTGTTGAGGGTGAAAATGTGATTGGTATTAAGGCCGAGGTTAAAGTCGAGGAGGAGGAGATCGCCCTAGAGAATCAGCAGATAAATGTAACTAATATTAAAGTGGAGGATGAAGCAGAAGAAGAGAGGATGAGGTGCGATCCCCCGTGTATGAGTGAGGTGAAGGAGGAGGAGGCGCCGGGAGCTGCTATACCAGGTATGGGGAGGATGGAGTTACACAGGGTTATGAGGTCATTATTGGGGGGGGGGGTACTATTACTGATGGGGGTACTGAGGTCATTATTGGAGCGGCACTATTAAGAATTTGTGTAGTATGAGGCGAGTGTATTTGTGGGACACAAATCAGGCGAGGAGCAGAATATTACCCAGCAGCAGCAGCAGCAGTACCTGCAGACCAGTCGCACCATCAGCAACTTTTTCTTCTGATATTGTTATGTTTGTTTATTGTTTATTCTGACTGGTCGGCCATCACCTGTGAGGCCTGATGTCTCCTCTCTCTCTCTCATTGGGAGCATATAATTTAATGGGTTTATATAGTGTTTTATATCTATTTAATAAAAATGAAAGTCTGTCTGTCTGTCCCATATAGACTTCTAAATGCCTGAACCCTTTGACCTCAAATTTGGCCCACAGATACATTGGGTGCCCGGGACGGTTAGAGCGAAGGTCCCGTCCCCGCCAGATGTACAGGAGGGGAGAGGGATGGGGAAGAACGGCGCCCCATAGAAATTAATGGAAAGAGCTCCACACTGCACACACAGGTGATATAATTAGCTGCAGCTCCCTAGCAGTAATGGCAGTTGGAAGCCTTAGCAACCAATAGCATTACTACTTTCATTTTCACAGGGAGCTGGAATCTGAATGGCTGCTAGGGCAGCTGCCTCACAACATCCACATAAATAACTGGTAGACCCCCTACTCCATCTATACAGTACATGTATACAAGACCTCCTACTCCATTTATACAGTACATGTATACAGGACCCCCTACTCCATCTATACAGTACATGTATATACAGGGCCCCCAACTCCATCTATACAGTACATGTATACAGGGCCCCCAACTCCATCTGTACAGTACATGTATTCAGGGCCCCCTACTCCATCTATACAGTACATGTATACAGGGCCGTATTACCAGCTGCTGCTGCTGCCCCAAACCTGAAGATGCCCCTTCCTCACTCACCAATTAGCATCAGGACTGGTAGGTAATAGCTCCAGACGTCACACTTACCACCGCCACACCAGACCTTACCAATACCACCATACTGTGACTAGATAAAACTGCCATACCAGACCTGACCAATACCACCATACTGTGACTGGATAACACTGCCATACCAGACCGGACCAATACCACCATACTGTGATTGGATAACAACTCCATACCAGACCTGACCAATACCACCATACTGTGACTGGATAACACCGCTATACCAGACCCGACCAATACCACCTTACCCCCTTGAAAAGACACCAGATTTTTCGGGCAAGTCTAAACGGGAGGGTACTGCCCTTCTGCAAGGTGTTACCCTACGCACCAGACCATGGGTGCCTAATGGTAAATACGACCCTGTAGGCATACAGGACACTACAGGTATACAGGACCCCAAAACTATACACTACAGGTGCACGGGACCTCCACCAACTATTTACTACAGATATATACAGGACCCCAAACTTTACACTACAGTATATACAGGACCCCAAAACTATACACTAGAGGTATATAGGACCTCCACCAACGATATACTTCAGGTATACAGGACCTCCAAACAACTATATACTACAAGTATACAGGACCCAAACTATTACACTACAGGTATACAGGAACGCAAAACTATACAGTAGAGGTACATAGGACCTCCACCAACGATATACCCAGGTATACAGGACCTTCACCAACTCTATACTACAGGTATACAGGACACCCAAACTTTACACTACAGGTATATAGGACCTCCACGAACTGTATATTACAGGTATACAGGACCTTAAACTATACACTACAGGTATACATAACCCTAAACTATACACTACAGGTATACAGGAACTCCACCCAACTATATACTACAGGTATACAGGACCCCAAACTATACAGGTATACAGGACCTCCACCAACTCTATACTACAGGTATACAGGACCCTAAAACTATACACTACAGGTATACAGGAACTCCACCAACTATATACTACAGGTATACAGGACCCCAAAACTATACACTACAGGTATACAGGACCTCCACCAACTCTATACTACAGGTATACAGGACCCCCAAACTTCACACTACAGATATATAGGACCTCCACCAACTATTTACTACAGGTATACTACACCTTCACCAACTCTATACTACAGGTATACAGGACCCCCAAACTTTACACTACAGGTATATAGGACCTCCACGAACTATATACTACAGGTTTACTGGACCCTCAAACTATACACTACAGGTATACAGGACCTCTGAACTATATACTACAGGTATACAAGACCTCCACCAACTATACATTACAGGTATACAGAACCAAACTATATAATACAGGTATACAGGACCCCCGAACTATACAGTACAGGTATACAGGGCCTTCACCAACTATACACTACTGGTATACAGGACCTCCCTCAACTACACACTACAGGTATACATCCCCCCCCCCCAACTACACACTACAGGTATACAGGACCCCTCCAACTATACACTATAGGTATACAGCCCCCTCACCCCCCAACTATGCACTACAGATATGCGGGACCCCTAAAAACTATACACTGTAGGTATACAGAACCCCTTCAAACTATGCACTACAGGTATACACTAATTCCACTGATTAACTGATGAAACAATACCTTTAGATTGGCCTCCTGGGCACCTTAGAACAAATCTAATTAATACACTGACACTTTATACCTGGGCAGCACCGGGTACATTTTCTAGTATATCATAAAAATGAAAGTCTGTCTGTCCTGTATAGACTTCCAAACGCCTGAACCGTTTGACCCCAAATTTGGCCCACAGATACATTGGGTGCCTGGGAAGGTTAGAGCGAAGGTCCTGTCCTTGCCAGATGTACAGGGGGGGAGGGGGAGGGGGAGGGGGAGGGGGAAGAGCACCCCATAGAAATGAATGGGAGAATCTCCACACTGCACACACAGGTGATATAATTAGCACAGCAGCTCCCAGCAGTAATGGCAGTTGGAAGCCTTAGCAACCAATAAGATTACTACTTTCATTTTCACAGGGAGCTGGAATCTGATTGGTTGCTAGGGCCAGCTGCCTCACAACAGATCCACAGAAATATATGGTAGACCCCCCTACTCCAACTATACAGTACAGGTATACAGGACACCACAGGTATACAGGACCCCAAAGTATACACTACAGGTATACAGGACCTCCACCGACTCTATTGTACAGGTATACAGGACCCCAAAACTATTCAGCACAGGTATACAGGACTCCAAAACTAAACACTACAGGTATACAGGACCTCCACCAACTATATACTATAGGTATACAGGACCCTCAAACTATACTACAGTTATACAGGGCCCCCGAACTATACAGTGCAGGTTTACAGGACCCCCCCCCCCCACACACCACACACACACCAACTCTATGCTACAGGTATACAGGACCCCTAAACAATACCCTACATGTATACAGCACCTCCACCAACTATACACTAGAGGTATACAGGACCCTCCAATGATACACTACAGGTATACAACATCTCCACCAGCTATACATTACAGGTATACAGGGCCCCCAACTCTACACTACGGTATACAGCACCTCTGCCAACTATATACTACAGTTATACAGGACTCTCCCACTATACACTACAGGTATACAGGACCTCCACCAACTATATAACACTGCCAATGTTGTATATAACCAGGCTCTGTATATAACCCTGCCAATGTTGTATGTAACCAGGCTCTGTATACAGTCTGATCACATGACATCTCAGTTTGTCTATTAGGTATTTAGGATGTTTAGGTTTATTTCTAATGTGCACAAGCTACAGTTTACATAAACAGTTGCAGAACTGTCGGGTATATAGGGGGTATATAGGGCCTATAAACAAAAAAGCAAGGGTATAGATTGGCCCCCTGGGCACTCTTGAAACAAATCAAATGAACACACTGGCACTTTATACCCGGGCAGCGCCAGGTACAGTTTCTAGTGATGTATATTAGGTGATAGATGGTATATATGATGTATATTAGGTGATAGATGGTATTACAGCCGTCATACAGAACCTTTATAGCTGCTACGTCCTGTTGTCTCCACAAACTGTAGAGGAAGCTGCTGAGATGTTAGAACTTCTCTATTCTGAAGTTTGATTAAAAAAAAAAATCACAAAATCCATTTTTTATCCTTTATAGGAAATCCCAGTGAGAAATCTGAGAGGAACATCGTGTTCTCACCCAAGTATAAGGAAGAAGATGCTGAAGGTGCGGAGCAGCACTCCTCAGGAGAAGCCCTCCTCCCCCTTACTGTACATCCAGGACGTCACACTACAGATCTATCATATAATCCTCCTGACCATGAGGAACCTTCTCCTGACTGCTCACACACTACCACAGGGACAGGTGAGAAAAGGAGGGGGGGGGGGGGTCAATCTGATGAATGTGGAAAAGAGTTTACAAAAATCTCTATTGTTTTCACAGATCAAAGTCACAAAGGAGAGAAGCCATATCATGTCAAGAATGTGGGAAATGTTTCCCAAGTAAATTACATCTTTTATACATGAGAAAATTCACACAACTGAGAAACCATTTTCATGCTTAGAATGTGGGAAAACTTTTAACTATAAATCAAATCTTATTAAGCACGAGAGAAGTCACAGAGGAGAGAAGCCATTTTCTTGTTCAGAATGTGGGAAATGTTTTACTGCAAATAGCAGCCTAATCTATCATCAGAAAACTCACACAGAAGAATATTCATGTTCAGAATGTGGAATTGTTTCCTGAAAAAATCAGAACTTCGTAAGCACACAAGAATTCACAAAAAACATAAATTATATTCGTGTTCAGAATGTGGGAAATGTTTGGAAAATAAATCAGGTTTTAAATAGGCACATGAAAATTCACACAGGAGAGAAGCCATATTCCTGTTCAGAATGTGGGAAATGTTTCATAACTAAAGATTATCTTGTAAAACATGAGAGAGTCACACAGGAGAAAAGCCTTATCCATGTTCAGAAGTGGGAAATGTTTCTCAGAAAAATCCACTCTTGCAAAACATTTAAGACGCCACACAGGAGAGAAGTCACATTTATGTTCAGAATGTGGTAAATGTTTCCTAAATAAATCAGAACTACAATACCATTTAAGGCGTCACACAGGAGAGAAGCCTTATTCATGTTCAGAATGTGGAAGACAGTTTACAAGTAAATCAGAACTTGTTATGCATATGAGAAGTCACAAAAGAGAGCGGCCATTTTCATGTTCCGAATGTGAGGAATGTTTGTATATCAATCAGAACTTATTATACATATGAGTAGTCACACAGGAGAGAAATCCCATTCATGTTCAGAATGTGGGAAGTGTTTCTCAAAAATAACCCATCTTGTTAGACATGGGAGAATTCACATAGGAGTAAAACCATATCAATGTTCACAGTGTGGGAAAGGTTTTGTTGCTAAAGATAAACTAAGTGATCATCAGAAAATTCACACAGGAGAGAAGACGTGTTGATGATCTAATTGAAATAGTTCACAGAAAATAAACTGTTCGTTTTTGTCCGGGATGTGAGACGTGGTGCAAGAGGAAAAATACATGGGGGAGAAAAACTGAGGCTATAAGGAGAGGAGAAGAGGAGGCATTCATCTGTGAGTGGAATCAATGGGGGAGAAGAACTGAGGGTGTAAGGAGAAGAGGCATTCATCTGTGAGTGGGATCCATGGGGGAGAAGAACTGAGGCTATAAGGAGAGGAGAAGAAGATTCAGTCAGCGCGATCCATGGGGGAGAAGAAGAGGCATTCATCTGTGAGTGGGATCCATGGGGGGAGAAGAACTGAGGGTATAACTAAAGGAGAAGAAGAGGCATTCATCTGTGAGTGGGATCCATGGGGGGAGAAGAACTGAGGGTATTACTAAAGGAGAAGAAGAGGCATTCATCTGTGAGTGGGATCCATGGGGGAGAAGAACTGAGAGTATAACTAAAGGAGAAGAAGAGGTATTAATCTGTGAGTGGGATCCATGGGGAGAAGAACTGAGGGTATAACTAGAGGGGGAAGAAGAGCCAGTGAGCTGTGAAAGGGATCCATGGGGGAGAAGAACTGAGTGTATAACTAGAGGGGAAGAAGAGCCAGTGAGCTGCGAGGGGGATCTATGGAGGAGACCCAATCAATCGCTGTGGCTACATTGTTGTGATATACAAAGGTGAATAAAAACCTATAACAAATGAGAGCTCTTTCCTTCTGTGAGTTATATTTCCGCTCCAGACATAACCATCACTTTTTCTAAGATCGGATTGGATGGGGCGGGGTTATCCAATCAATCAATCTCCCAAATATTTAATCAGAAAACCAGTGTAATAAAAATGCGCCAAATATTTAATCAGAAAACCAGTGTAATAAAAATGCGCCAAGTCCCCCCGTTCACTAATATGGCGTCCCGCCCCTCCCGCCCTTGCAGAATCCTTTGGTTGCCCCTGCAGTGGCCATCTATGTAGTGATCATGTAGGGTGTGACGAGAGGTGGGCCGCCCCAGTGCACCAGGCCCATATACAGTGCAGGGGAGGGTCCTAGTACCCATGTGCCCCTGCTGATTGTCCCCTATAAGGATCTGCAGTCGGTCAGGGTTCCCTTTAAAGTGAAACTCCTGCACTTAAAGACTACTGATATATAGTGCTGCTACCCTATATAAAACATAATAAAACATCTTATCCGCACCTCTCCCTTCTCCTCCTGCGGGGTCCTCCCGATCACCCGCTGACCACACTTCTGGGACGGACACATCTCGGCAGGGACAGCGCACTCAGCCAATCCCTGACTGAGATGGGACAGCGCTGCGGCCCATGGTCAGCGGGGGCTGAGGTTTTTTTTTATGAGTCCCCCTTTATAGAAGCATTGGGGAGACTCATGGGATCAGTCTAATCCCCTGGCCGGACTGCTGACCAGGTGGGTTGGGGTCAGGTCGCACCATGGGGGATCCTTTTGTAGTTCTCTGTAGGATATGGCCCAGCCTGCAGGATGCGGGCAGGAGCCAGGGGTAAGTGGATGGTAATTTTCACCTACCCCTTCCCCTGGCATTCTGAAAAACGAAGAGGTCTTGGCTGGACTCCCCCTTAAGCACCCGTGATGTCATAAAAGGTTAAAACTGCCTCTGTTGGCAGATACTGACTGACTGCTGAGTGAGCAGGAGGCCTGGCAGCAGAGACACTGACTGACTGCTGAGTGAGCAGGAGGCCTGGCAGCAGAGACACTGACTGACTGCTGAGTGAGCAGAAGGCCGGGCAGCAGAGACACTGACTGACTGCTGAGTGAGCAGGAGGCCGGCAGCAGAGACACTGGCTGACAGCTGAGGGAGCAGGAGGCCGGGTAGCAGAGACACTGACTGACAGCTGAGTCGAGCAGAGGCCGGGCAGCAGAGAACACTGACTGACAGCTGAGTGAGCAGGAGGCCGGGCAGCAGAGACACTGACTGACAGCTGAGTGGCAGGAGGCCGGGCAGCAGAGGGCACTGACTGACAGCTGAGCGAGCAGGAGGCTAGGCAGCAGAGGCACTGACTGACAGCTGAGCGAGCAGGAGGTCGGGCAGCAGAGACACTGACTGACTGCTGAGTGAGCAGGAGGCCGGGCAGCAGAGACACTGACTGACAGCTGAGGCGATCAGGAGGCAAGGCAGCAGAGACATGACTGACCAGCTGAGTGAGCAGGAGGCCGGGCAGCAGAGACACTGACTGACAGCTGAGTGAGCAGGAGGCCGGGCAGCAGAGACACTGACTGACAGCTGAGTGAGCAGGAGGCTGGGCAGCAGAGGCACTGACTGACAGCTGAGCGAGCAGGAGGCTAGGCAGCAGAGGCACTGACTGACAGCTGAGCGAGCAGGAGGCTGGGCAGCAGAGGCACTGACTGACAGCTGAGCGAGCAGGAGGCCTGGCAGCAGAGACACTGGCTGACAGCTGAGCAAGCAGGAGGCCTGGCAGCAGAGACACTGACTGACAGCCGAGCGATCAGGAGGCCGGGCAGCAGAGACACTGACTGACAGCTGAGCGATCAGGAGGCCGGGCAGCAGAGACACTGACTGACAGCTGAGCGAGCAGGAGGCCCGGGCAGCAGAGGCACTGACTGACAGCTGAGCGAGCAGGAGGCTGGGCAGCAGA
>NW_027208884.1:0-42306 GCF_027789765.1 Dendropsophus ebraccatus
CCTGGTTAAGAGTAACTTGGTTTAAGAGTGTTTTGCAGAAGAAGCTCCCTTTCAAAATTGGACTTGGCTAAGAGCATTGCTTTGGTTTAAGAGCTCCTGGTATTGGGTGGGAGCGTGAGTGGGGGAGGGGCATGGCCTGCATAGCGGGGTCTGCAGCACAGTACTCTGACCAGGAAGTCTCTTTCACCTTCCAATTTATAGCAGATCCACTTCAGGCTGGGGCTTGCATCAGGGGACAGGAACTGTGGGGGTAATCTCTTTATATCTTTAACCCTCTCTCCCCGGACAGAGAGTGCTGCTATACTGTGTCCACATCTGCCCTGCTCATCCTTCATGCTCCCTGCAGTCTCTATCAGTCTTGTGTTTCCCATCCTGTCCATTCCTGCTATAATGTGCTGCACTCACTCAGCTATACACACTGCTGCTATGATGATTATAAAATGATTTTTGGGCGTGTGGAACCAATGTCTACATTTCAATGATTTCTTATGGGAAAATTTGCTTGGTATAAGAGTGGATTTGGATTACAAGCAGTCACGGAACGAATTATGCTCGTAATCCAAGGCACCACTGTATATGAATTTTAATATTTTCTTTACACTGTCATCAGCTGTCGGCCACGCATTGCTATAACATGCAGCAATGCACGGCTGGCAGCCAATGATTTTAGGTCAGGACCTAAAGCCATATTCAGCTGATGATCGTCTCTTTATAACATGGTGCAATGATCTGCTGAATCTGCCTGATTTGGCAGATTGTCTCTCCAGGTAATAGGGCCTTAGGCCTTATTCACACGTTCCGTAATTTACGGATCCGTATTTCGTATCTGAGTAGTGCACATTGAAGTCTATTGGGCTATTCACACGATCAGTAGCAGAAATGGATGAAAATCAATCCGTAAAAAAAAAGACATGTCCTAGTGCGGACCCTTTTTTTTTTGCGGATCCTCTCATTGAAATCAATTGGTTACGGATTGTTTACGGATTGTAACATGTTGGCATCCGTATTTCTGCAAAAAAATCCAGATGAAGTGCATTGAAAATCAATGAGTAGTAAAAAAATGGAAATACGGATGGAATACGGATGTCCAATCTGCAATTTCTCACGGGTTGTTTCAGGACCAGAAAAAAATACTGAACGTGTGCATAAGGCCTTAGGGTTGGTGTTACCAATGTTTATTTTTCTGTACATTGGCTGTCCAGCTCCTGGGATATATCCAGCCCGATCTTAGAACCTATGCACTTTTTCTTTTCTAGGTAAAGAGGACGTATTCTCATGGTACTTACAGAGCAGGTGCAATGAGGCAGATCAGCCTGGTGGGAGCAGTTGATGAAGAAGTAGGAGATTACTTCCCAGAATTCCTAGACATGTTAGAAGCATCTCCTTTCCTGAAGGTAAGAGAACTTTGTGCATCATATTCGTCCTCTGCTTGTCTTTACTATGTTTACCATCAGAAGTAAGTGTTAGCCTTAAGAGATTTGGGGGTTGGCAGCACTTGATCAGCAGTTATTTATGGCAATAACATGGCCACATGCCTGAGCCATAGGCAACAATAAGAGGACATTGAGCTACTTGATGTGTTTTTGTGGTGTGTGTGATCTTTATCTCTCTCAAAGGATATATGTTTTCAGGGTAAAGTCCTAAATAGAATAGCAGAAATTGATAAGTGTTCTTTGTACTTAAACTGATATTCTATTATGCTATTTATATTGGGAAGATGCACTTTGCAACATTTCTCTTTATACCTCTTTCTAAGGAATCATCCTCATGCCATTTCACATCATTTATGTAGTTTTGATGTTTATGAACTAAATAGATACATCCATCACTGTAGAGAATGTGTTTAATTCCTTGAAATACCCATTTTCTAATGTTTGATTTCATGTTTAACAGCATTGTGTAGAAACTGACTGTGTCAAACTTTCACTTGAATGACAGCGAACTTTGCCTTGGGGGACTCATTCAAGCCTTGAGTTAAAGAGCCGCAAAGAGAGTGATGATGGTCCTATAATGTGGGTGCGCCCAGGGGAACAGATGATTCCTGTGACTGATATGCCAAAGTCTCCTTTTAAAAGAAAAAGGTACAAATCATAATCTGCCAAGCCTTCTAGTCTGTGTGATTAGGGTAATTTTTTTATGTTCTCAGCAAATCTACACTTTTGGTGGCACATGTTTAAAGATAGGTGATGCATGTCGTTAGTGGGAAAAACCCTTAAGGGTGCGTTCACATGTATGCTGCAGATCTGCTTCAGATCCTGTACGTGTGAACGCATCTTCAAGGAATATTGACAGGTTTTCGGAATTTCGTTATTAAAAATCAGCATAATTCATCGGAATGGTGGGGGTTTGGCTGTAAGCACGTAGATTTCTACAAGCTCCTTCAGATGAATAGGATGGTTTCAGAAACTACTTAGATTCTATAACAGGATTCTTCTCAGGGTCTGGAGTTTATTTATTTATTTAAAGGACAACTCCCGTGCTAAGAAAACCCCCCCAAAAATAATTAGAAACATAGTTTATATACTTATCATCCCTCCTGAGCTGTTACTGTTTGAATTTTCCACCGTCTGCACACCCCCTGATTTCCATTCTTGTCTCATTTCTTCCTTACTTCCTGGTTTCAGCTTCCCTATGACGTTGCAAGTGCCTGCCCCTCCATTCACTTCAACTCTTATCATACACTAAACATGACCCCCTCTTACTCTCTTCCGTCAGGCTGCTGTATAATCACACAGGTTGTCAGTCCCTGCACTGAAGCTGCACACACATACTTTCACTTTTGTAATGCAGTGTACATTGCAAAGTGACATCGGCAGGATGGCCGTCCCTAATTAGGTCAGGGCAGCAGGGGAGAGATAAGACGGGGGTCTGTCACAGAGGGAAGATAAACAAGTGACAGGAGTCCACTCGGCAGCAGGAGAGAGTGTGGGGGGAGGGGGGGCTGCCTATGTGCTGGGAGTCCCTCAGGGAGAGAAGATAAGCAAGTGACATGACTCAGATGGCTTGCAGTTGCTCAGCCAATGGGAGCTGAGCAAGCAGAGTCACCTGACAAAGCAGGGGAGGGGGAGGCTGGTGTAACAGGAACTAGAGCAGCCCTCCTGCTGATGACTCATTGTCACAAGAAGTAGCTGAGAGAAGAGCCTGGTGACAGTAATTAGGTATGTGTGAGTTTCCTGCACTTCCTGGTGAAGGGGGTTTCAGGGGGAAAGATAGGGAAGGGAGGCAGATAGAGGATTGAAGCACTTAATGCTGGGTTTACACGGAGCGATAATTTGCCCATTCGATCGTTTAGCGATTTTGAAGCAACGATTTGGTTTTATAACTATCAGCGTTTAGACAAATAAATCGTTAGAAAATTCGTAAGAAAGATCGTTAATGCGATAATTTTTAAGATCGCTTAAGCCCATCTTTTACATAGGGTGAATCTTGAAAGACTGTTTACACGAAACGATCTGCGAATTTTTAGCGAACGATGAACGACGATTAAGACATGTTGAAAGATCAAAATAAACGATTTTTCGCTCATCGCTTGATCGTTTGCTGTGTTTACACGGAACGATTATCGCTCAAATGCGATCGTTGTAAAAATTCGAACGATAATCGCTCCATGTAAACACAGCATAACACAGTTATATAAGTTTGTAATGTGCTTCAATTACTGGGAAAAAGTTTTTTGTGGAAGTTGTCCTTTTAAGTTCTTTTAATTGAAAATTTTAGTGGAAGAAAAATATAATAAAACGTGTGGGTCTGGCATCTTGTTAGTTTCCAGCACTAATGCTGAGGAGTTAATATGTATGTAAGCATCTATTCACACTAGGCAAATTAAGTGTGCGCTCCACTGCTATAATACTCCTACTAAGATTAAAGCAAATGTACCATCAGATTTTACGCTCTAAGTTTTTTATTTGAATAGACCAGCATCAGCACGGAGATGCCTGTGCCGCTGTCCTTTTTTGAACCGCAGCCCAGTTCCCGCGCATGGCTTTGGTCTATTCCCAGGCACTGGCCTGGTCTGAAGCACTGGCCCCCAGTGTCACGATAGTCCGACTCTCTGTACCTGGGAATAGACTGTCCCTGTGCCTGGGAACTGGGCTGGGTTCAAAAAAAGACCGCAGCACTGGCATCCCTGCGACGGTGTCGGTCTATTCATATTAAAAAAAAAAAAACGTATTCTCTCCTGTACCTCTGGAGAGTAGGAAATAAAAATGTAGCAAATGGTAGAAAGGTCCTCAAAGTGAGAAGCAGTAATGCCTAGACAGTGGTGATAGATATTGAACATTTAGATTCAAAATAAACATTTAGGTAAAAGTAGACATATAGATTTGTCCCCAAATTGGGTATAAAATTAAAAATATCGCAAAAAAATGGTAAAAGTGGGAAAATAAATAAAAAAAATTATATGTTGTGTGCATGGAGTAAAAATAACAAATGAAAAGTAAATATTAGTTGAAAATATTTAAAGAGACTTTGTACCCACAATCTGACCCCCTCAAACTACTTGTACCTTCGGATAGCTGCTTTTAATCCAAGATCTGTCCTGGGGTCCGTTCAGCAGGTGATGCAGTTATTGTCCTTAAAAAACAACTTGTAAACTTGCAGCCTGTGTCAAATTTGTGTGGCCTAGAGTACCCATGTCCTAGGCTTTTACCGCCTCTCCGTCCTGCCTCCCCGCCCTCTTCACCATTAGGAATGCCCCTAGAACAGTTTCTCCTAAACCTTACCTGTTGGAACACTGGATCGTTAAGCTCCTGTGCAGTATTCAGACACGTGATGAATGGGAAAAATCCTTCCCAGGGACATTCATAATGTTGAGAGGGACAGAGAGGCGGTGCAGGCCTAGAGCATTGGTACTCTAGGCCACACCAATTTGACACAGGGCTGCAAGTTTAAAATGTATTTTTAGGGCAATAACTGCATCACTGCCAAATGGACCCCAGGACAGATCTTTGATTAAAAGCAGCTATCCGACGGTACAAGTGGTTTTAGGGGGTTCAGATTGTGGGTACAGAGTCACTTGTATGGTATGTAGTCCACAACCACTTGGCTGGTATTAAAAATGTCACTGCCTTAGTATTTGGTACAATAATTGTATCAGGCTGTCATGACTTACTGGAATTTTATACGTTAAGGGGTTAATGATGCAACCCTTTTAATTTTGTTATATAACTGTCATATCAGACAACCAAGCTCTCCTACAGTGTCTTTAGGTGTGAAGTAATTGTCACTGCCTTTAAAGGGGTTGTCCGCGATAAAAATTATTCACAGAATAACACACATTACAAAGTTATACAACTTTGTAATGTATGTATGTCTGTGAATGGCCCCCTTCCCCGTGTTTCCCCCCACCCACGCTAGACCCGGAAGTGTGGTGCATTATACTCACCGCATCTCGTGTCGTCCACGGTCTCCGATCCTCAGCAGTGACGTCTTCTTCGGGAGGCCGGCGGATCTTCCCGAGTGCCGGCGGCCCTCTGCAGCGTCATCCGAAGCTCAGCCGCGATTGGCTGAGCAAACTGTGCTCAGCCAATCGCGGCTGAGCAGCTGATGACGTGGCCGCGTCATCAGCCGCGATTGGCTGAGCACAGTTATGCTCAGCCAATCGCGGCTGAGCTTCGGATGACGCTGCAGAGGGCGGCCGGCACTCGGGAAGATCCGCCGGCCTCCCGAAGAAGACGTCACTGCTGAGGATCGGAGACCGTGGTCGGCACGTGACAGGTAATGTATAGCGCACCACACTTCCGGGTACACGGGTGGGGGTGGTGGGACACGGGGAAGGGGCCATTCACAGACATAACATACATTACAAAGTTGTATAACTTTGTAATGTGTGTTATTCTGTGAATAATTTTTTATCGCCGGACAACCCCTTTAAAGATTTTTTATAGATATGAGGACAAGAATGATATGACTATAAAGATCTCCTTTTTATTCTTTCACCAGAACCACCAATGAAATTAAAAATCTTCTTAGTACCTACCTCGAGCTAGTGAGCCTCGGGAAATGTTGTTTGAAGATAGGACAAGAGCACATGCGGATCATATAGGGCAAGGCTTTGAGCGTCAGACCACGGCAGCTGTAGGTGTACTAAAGGCTGTCCATTGTGGAGAATGGTAAGTCATGCCAACTTCTCTTCCCCTTTCTATGATTTGTTGCTAACTATACATTCATGATGCACTCTGTACAAATCCTGCATAGTGTAAGCAAACATGTAATATAGAATACATTGCTCCCTTGTGTTCCCCCACAGCTATAGTTGTCCTATGTTAACCTTAACAGACCCTTTGAAGAACATCTGAGCGGTACCTATAACCACCTTTGGGCCAAGCTGTGCCCTGTTGCCACTATTATGTTTTTTTTTTTTACTGAGAAATGTTACAAATGCTAGGATTAGAAACACATAGCACCACTCCTGTCCTCAGGTTATTACAGTTCACCTTCATTCACTTCAATAAAACTTACAGTACCACACACAGTGATGACAAGAATCGTGCTGTTTCTGGAAACAAGCACTAAGTTTTTCTAATCCTGGATAACCCTTTTAAGGAAATGTGATGCACAGGGTGCTGGTTTACACTGTTCCATTGTTATGTGCATGCATATATCTTGTCAGTGCCCCATACAGCAATGACACAAATGTCCCTTAGGGCGGTATTAGATGGCCCAATCAATAGTAAACAAGTGCTCTATTATTATGCAGCAAGGGATGCAGGGAGATCATTAGTGATTTCTGTGCAGCCCTTGCTTTAAAAGTGTGCAATAATAAAGATCATGCATTACCTCTCTACGATCCCGGTGTCTTCCTGTCCTCTCCCAGACAGGATTGGCTAAGCGGCTCGTCACTTCAGAGACTGGCTCTGAAGTTGCATCGGTGGCTGCAGATAGCAGGCGAGTAGACAGGAAGACATCAGGGAGCATGGAGAGGTAATGTATGAAATTTTCTTTATGCAGTCATCAGCCACGCATCACTGTTACATGTAGCGATGCACAGACGATGAAGTCCGGACCAAAAGACACTATCAGCATTTAGACTAATAAAACAAGTGGAAAGCATTGAATAATTATAGATGGAAGAATAAATTGTGTAAACAAACAAATAAAAATTGCAACAGAAAGGAGGATCGTCTCAGAAATGCCAAAATGTTCTTCACCTATGTAAATAAGAGAATTAAAAAATTGGTCCACTCAAAAATAATATGGGCGTAATGGTAGAGGGGGATGAGGAAAAGGACAATCTACTAAATACGTTCTTTTCTTACTGTATTCACAGAGGAGAATCCTAGAACAGATAATGAGAGTAGGGATGCAGGGATGATTTCAATCCTTTATAAATCTCTCCTGCCTACCACAACAAGAAGTGAAAAACCGCCCAGGAGGTATTCTTCCAAGGTGCTGTCAGAGACACTGGCCGACACATAGTGGGAGACTGGACTGATGGGAGGGGGGGGGTATTGGGGGACGCTGTCGGAGAGACCGGCCAACTCAGGGAGGGAGACTGATCTGCAGCACACACAGTGAGGATAATGTATTACGGGGGAAGCTGGAGGCTTAGGCAGATGAATGGTAAATGAAGTTTAATGTGGATAAATGTTAGGTAATGCACTTGAGCAGAAGAAATAATAAGAACAGTTACGTGCTAAATGATAAAACACTGGGTAAAACTGATTCTGAATAAGACCTTGGGGTATTGGTGGACAGTAAACTAAGCTTTAGTGATCAGTGCCAGGCAGCAGCTGCCAAGGCTAAAGGCCCTATTCCACGGAACGATCATCGTTCATAAACTCGCTCCAACGACCGCTCGTTAGCGATCGATTAACGTTTTTTTTTTGTGAACGATAGCACACAACACACGTGGGGAACATGAACTATATATGTAGTTTAGCGATTATTTTGCGGTCATTACATGGTCGTTCAAAACGTTCGCCGGGGTGATCATGACAATACGACACACCTACTTTTTTTAAACCTTTTTACGAACGATTTCTAAGTTTACGAATCGATTAGCGAATTATCTTTCAAAGACCAATGATTTTTTTTTCGACATGCTGACAAACAATTAGGAACGACAATATAACTATAGCTCGTTTACACCAATTCCACGAAGCGATTATCGTTAACGAGCGGTCGTTAACGAGTTTATGAACGATAATCGTTCCGTGGAATAGGGCCTTAATAAAATCATCAAAAGAGGCATAGATGCTAAAGATGAGAACCTAGCTTTGCTTCTTTATAAATCACTGGTCAGACCGCAATATTGGAATACTGTGTACAGATTTGGGAATTGGTATATAAGAAGGACACAGCTGAACTGGAGCGAGTGCAGAGGAGGGCGACCAGGGTCATTAAGGGAATGAGACAGGTTATCAAGATTGGGGTTATTTAGTTTAAAAAAAACAAACAAACAAAAAAACTGAGAGGCAATCTGATCACAATGTACTAATATATAAACGGACAATACAGAGATCTTTGTAGTGATCTTTTTACACCTAGGCCTGTAACTAAGGCAAGGCGGCATCTAGTGGAAAAAAGGTTTCACCACCAGCACAGACGCAGATTCTTTACTGTAACAGCAGTGAGACAATGGAACTCTCTGCCACACATTGTCATGGCTGATTGATTAACCCCTAGCTGCACCAGGACGTTACTGTACGCCCTGGTGCCGCTAGGGGAGTTCAGAGAGGGGTTGCGCGTCGACCTTACTCTGAACTACCGCGATCCCGGGTGCTATATGCCCGGGAACGTGGCTATTAACAGGCACGGTCCGATCGCCGTGCCGTCTAAGTATTTAGATGCAGCTGTCAAAGGTGACAGCTGCATCTAAATATTTACTGTCCTCCTTACCTGGTGGTCTACTGGGGGGATCTACGAGGCCAGTGGAAGCGTGTGAACGCGAAACGATCGCAGCCTTAGTGGGACGCACAATGCATGTCTGCCTGTAACATATTATGGTGATGTTTGAATAAATACAGCACTTGTATGGTGATTGACCGCCTCTTGTTTTTTTATTACCAAAAAAATCCCCTCCCCTAATGAAAGTCATAATCGCCCCCCTTTCCCCATTTTGGTATCGCCGCATGCATAATCGCCCAAACTATTAAATTATCACATTCCCTATCTCGCATGCTGTAAGTTCAAAAAATTCCAAATTGCAAAATCGCGCATTTTTGGTTGCATCAAATCTAGAAAAATTGTAATAAAAAGCGATCAAAAAGTCGCATATGTGCAATCAAGGTACCGATAGAAAGTACAGATCATGGTGCAAAAAATTACCCCTCACACAGCCCCATAGACCAAAGGATAAAAGTGTTATAAGCATGGTAATAGAGTGATTTTAAGGAACATATTTTTTTAAAAAAAAGATTTTAATTTTTTAAAAGCCATTAGATAAAAAAAAAAAAAAAAGTTATACAAGTAACATATCGTTGTAATCATACTAACTTGAGGAATATGTATAACAAATCAGTTTTACCCTAGGGCGAATGGCGTAAAAACAAACCCATCCCCTACCCCCAAATAAAAAGTGTTGTTTTTTTTTTTTTTTTTTTTTTCAATTTCACCACACATCTAATTTGTTTTTCTGGTTTCCCTGCATATTTTAGGGTCTGCCATTGCAAAGTACAATTTGTGGCGCCAAAGATAAGGGCTCATCTGGGTCTCTAGGTAGAAAAATGCATGCGCTATGGCCTTATATAAACAAGGAGGAAAAAACGAAAGCACAAGAATGAAAACTGGCTGTATCCCCTAAGGGTTAATAGGGCCATAGCACTTCTTGTATTTTTTCCCCTACAGACCCACATGAGCCCTTATTTTTTTGTGCCACTAATTTTACTCTACAATGGCAAAGCTTTTTTTTTTTTATTGGGTGCGGGGGTGTTTTGTTTTTACGCCGTTCGTCCTATGGTAAAACTGGCATGTTATATATGTTGTTCAAGTTGGTATGATTAAAAAAGATACGCAACTTTTATATTATTTGGTGACTTAAAAAAAAAAAAAAAAAATTCCTTTACCCACTTTTGGGCCCACCCCCAACTACTTATACCTTCTTGTAGCTGCAGAGCAGTTCTTCCACATGGTATCTTTGTCCATGCTGTTTGTTCTTTCCTGAGGGCGAAAATAAGACTTTAGTTGAGGTGCAGCCATGCCCTAGAGGCGTGGCCTAGAGCGCTTGTGCCCAAGGCCAGCACTGCCTTGGTGGTGGTGTTTTAGCGGGAGCGGCGATGGTCCACGCTCGCTTATAGCCGCGGTCCCGGCGTGGCCCCCCTCTGAACTCCCCCAGCGGTGAGAAGGCATAAGTATATGTCATCTGTCGTTAAGGGGTTAAATAAGTTCAAAGGAGGCCTGAATGCTTTTCTTTAAAAAAATAAAAATAAATTATAATATTCCTATAATGTCCTATGCGTGACGCTAAGAAAAAACTATTATGTCCCTTTGGTGGTATTATGGTAATATGCTGAGGGTACTGTGTTGCTGGGGGTACTGTGTTGCTGGGTGGTGTAGTGCAACCTTAGGGCTCACCTTCTGAAAACTTTCTGTCACAGTGGGGTCCGAGGGTGCTGGGGCCCTTGTCTTCTTCAGTATACACGCAGGGACATATAATTTTTAATAAGTCTTTACACAATAGCGGTGAAAGTATATTAAGACTTTACTTGAAGGATAACTATATACAATCCAATACAGGGCATCTGATGATGGCAAACTGTTGGCTTGATCAGACTCCTTTGCTTCAGGGGGAGGGTTACCTTGGTTACTATAGCTTAGACTTGGTGAATAAATAGGATTTCAAAGAGACAGACCTGTTCCAGAGACTTTATAGCTTTCCGCCTTTATAAGGTACGTGTGAATAGGTACTTGAAGTTACTGAAGAGACTTGACGCTGTCACCGCTCGCTATCATGTAGGAGGAAGACGCATGGGCACACTGACTTGGAAGCCAGGAAGATGTGGACGGTGAATGGGAGACCCTCTATCACTTCACCAATCCGACAGCAGGCACTAATAAATACAAAGGATGTCCTGCTGAGACTTAGAAGACACGTATTAGTATTAGGGGGTTGAAGATGGAGTCTGACAGGATTACTGAGGTGGCGTAGGGAGGTTAGATGTGACTCTGTCAATGCCAGACTACCAGCTGTCACTGAGGAGACCGCACAGCCCTTCTGGGTAAAAGGTGGGCGGAGCTAGCTTTCCCCTGGCCAATCACTAGAGTGTGATAGGTTGCAGGGGAGGAGCACTGATCAAGCTCAACACTTGTCTCATTAAAGATTAATACATAACATAAAAATAAATACATAGCAGAAAACAATACCACTAACAAGAGAGCTAAGGAAGAGCAGAAAATACAAAGGCCCTAATACAGACTGTCTAAGGTTACCAATAGCAACAATACATTTCCAGACGCCTGACAATAAATACTGTTCTGGGCCATTACATTACCAGTTATGAGCACTAGATTTCTGGTGATATGTTGATCCAGGAATATTCTGATTGCTATTTTTGAATTTTCTCCTCTGATGGGGCAGCTGGCATCTGCCTCATAGGGGTTTTGTATCTTTCTCTGTGCGGTTTCTGCAGATTAAACCTGATGGACTCTTGTTGTCTTTTAAACTTATTAACTATGTTAATATTACATGGAGCGATAATCTGCTGTTCCGTGTAATAGGGCCCTCAATGTTGAGGCACACTGTGCCGTATAGCACTTTGTTATGAGACACTGCCTAACCCTACAGTAGTAACTAGTGATGAGCAAGTACTAAAATGCTTGGGTGCTCGTTACTCAAGCCAAATATTTCCCGATACTCGAGTGCTCGTTTCGAGTAACGAACCCCATTGAAGTCAATGGAAGACTCAAGCATTTTTTTGAGGGGACTCAAGTTCGGTAGAGAGAAGGTCGTGTGAAAACCTGTCAACCTCAGAAATTGATGGAAACACAACGGAAAATGGACAGGAAATAGCAGGGGCAGCATGTATGCATGCCTCTGAGGCTGCCTAATGGCACCATTATGCCTAATTCTGTGCAACAGCCTGGTTAAAACAGAGGTAGGCATAGGGACCACCCAAAAACTCAGCCTGACACAGCATGTCAGTGAGAACACAGGGAACCATTAAAACAGAGGTAGCGTATCATGAACCACCCAAAAATTCAGCCTGACAAAGCATAGCGGTGAGGACAGAGTGAACAAGGTAGAAGCGGTAGCCAGTCAGCCTCCCAAAAATTTACCAGACCTAGCATGGCAGTGAGCTCACAGAGAACCATTAAAAGTGAGTGAGGAAGAAAGTGAGTCTCCCAAAATTAGGCCAGACACTGAATGGCATTGAGCACACCGAGAACTGCAGGATCAGCAGTAGCCAACATGGAGGCCAGGCAGGAGCAACAGTAGAGCAACAGTAACCAACATGGAGGCCAGGCAGGAGCAACAGTAACCAACATGGAGGCCAGGCAGGAGCAACAGTAACCAACATGGAGGCCAGGCAGGAGCAACAGTAACCAACATGGAGGCCAGGCAGGAGCAACAGCAGTTAACATGGAGGCCAGGCAGGATCAGCAGTAGCCAACATGGAGGCAAGGGCAGGCACACCAGTAGTCAACATGGATGCCAGTTTAGGCCCAGCAGTAGCCAATATAGAGGCAAGGGCAGGCACCACAGTAGTCAGCAGTAGTCAACATGGGTGCCAGTAAAGGCCCAGCAGTAGTCAACAAGTAGCCAACAACCCCCAGCACCCTTTCGATTTTCAATTTGACTGTAGCAGTTGGGGTAACATTCCCTGCATAATGTAACTACTGACTTCTACTCCCGCCACCACCCTTTCGATTTTAATTTGACTGCATTCCCTGCATAATGTGACTCACCGCCTCTCCCCCCACCGCTGTTTTGATTTTGAATTTGACTTTGATCTTTGAGGATCTGGCAATTGTCTCATGTAAAGGGATTAGGGATCGTCCGAACCTGCCGAGGTTCGGGTTCGTATGAACCCAAACGCTCAGCAGCAGATTCCCGCTGTCTGCCCGCTCCGTGCAGCGGGCGGATACAGCGGGAGTAACTCCTGGAAAACTGGCATACAGCCTATGGCTATGGCTGTATCCCAGTTTTCCAGGCGGTCCTCCCGCTGGATCTGCCCTCTCCACGGAGCGGGCAGACAGCGGGAATCATTACCGAGGGTTCGGGTTTGTACGAACCCGAACCGAACTCTGCTCGGACCATCCCTAAAAGGGATCATCACTTGAGGGGTAGTGTACTACAAATCCCAGTAATACAGTGTAGTACCCACTAGTTTGGGGGGGGGGGGTTGTACGGTACAATCTGGTAGTGGCTGGACCTAGACACACGCTGGGATACCACCTTACAATGAGCAGTGAAGTGTTATGCAGGTGTACTACAAATCGCAGCAATTCAGTGTAGTACCCACTAGTTGAGGGGGGCTGTACGGTACAATCTGGTATTGGCCGGAACTATACACACACGCTGTGACACCCCCTTACAATGAGCAGTGAAGTTCTATGCAGGATGCACTACAAATCCCAGCTATACAGTGCAGTACATACTAGTTTAGGGGGGGCTTGACGGTGCTATCTGGTATGGGCAACTACTGTACACACTGTCAACCCAATACAATGCAAGAGAAATTTGAATAGTGCTCCATAGCACAGATCAGGGGGGTATGCGGTTAGTGTGATAAATAATTGAAAAACTCTCACCTGATAGGGTTGTGCAAATGGAGGCACAACGCTCTAAAACCACATGTAGGATCGCTGCCACTCCCAGGTAAAAACCATACAAGATGGTTAGCACTGAACAGAAAAAAGACCTCCCTCCAACCAGGGTAGAAAATCAGGCGCAGATCCAACGGAGATGAAAGATATATTTTAAAATTTAATGTTTAAAACATTCATGGCGACACAACGCATTTCTAAACCGAACCGGTTTCTTTCTCAAGTGTCATCCTCCAAGATGACACTTGAGAAAGAAACCGGTTCGGTTTAGAAACGCGTTGTGTCGCCATGAATGTTTTAAACATTAAATTTTAAAATATATCTTTCATCTCCGTTGGATCCGCGCCTGATTTTCTACCCTGGTTGGAGGGAGGTCTTTTTTTCTGTTCACCGCAATACAATGAGCAGTGAAGTAAGTTCTATGCAGGATGTACTACAAATCCCAGCTATACAGTGCAGTACAACAGGACCACCAGCCCCAAAATCGAAGGAGTACACTGAGCACTTCTTAGGGTGTGTATGCAACACCTAATGTCCCTTTCTGCCAGCAGCTGGTCACCACAGTGTGCTGGTTAAATTGTGGTAGCAGCACTGCAACTCCCAGCCAGCAGTCTGTAGTAATAGTATTAATAAAGCTTTTAAGCCCTGAAAAGGGCTGTTTGTTTATATTGCTAGTATATACCCTGCCTACTGGAACGCTAAATCCTACACTGACACTCTCCCTGACCAGCAGCAGCTCTGTCCCTGATCTCTCACAGCATGCGTCTGAAGCGAGCCTTGTCGGCGCCGAGTTTTACATGGCAGGGTCATCTGATCTGGCCAATCAATCGCTGCTATTGACATATATGGGTCCCACGTCATCGCAGGATGTACCAAAGAGTCTCCTGCATGTTTATTGGCTGCGAAAAAGAGCGCAAACTTTCAGGAAACGGATGATGAGATTTCCTCGAGTATCGCGAGATGCTCGTCTGAGTAACGAGTACCATCGAGTACCTAATACTCGATCAAGTACCAAATTCGGACGAGCATGTTCGCTCATCTCTAGTAGTAGTAACAGATCTGAAATGATTAGTAAGCTCAGTGTTCAGCATAAGGACCTGAGAGCAGGATGGGAACAGTGAATCACACTTGGGTTGTTTCCATGGGAACCCATGATGTCATAGGCCTCCATGTGTCACACGGAGGAGGAAACGATGCTGTGAAGATGTGATCTGTCTCATCCCAGCATTCCTCTGTCAGGAGATCAGTGCCAATAGTGATCAAGTTGCCAGCTTTGCAGAAGTCATGGCTTTTGATGTGCAATGGGTAAACTGAGATCTCAGCACTGCAGCCCGGCGTGCGCGCTGAGAGATGAGTCCAACACTCATAGAGAATGACGGAGCGCTGGACTCTCCGTCATTCTCTATGAGCGTTGGAGTCATCTCTCAGCGCGCGCTCCGGGCTGCAGCAGATGATATCTCCGTGGCCCGACCAGATCCAGAAGCGGGACCCGGCGGGATCAGGTGAGTATAGGGGGCTGTAGCAGGGGGTCGGGAGCCTGTCACCCCAGCACGGGGGGTGACAGGTTCCCTTTAAAACAAAGATTGTATGGTCAGATACTGGCTAGAAAGTGCAGTATCTTGTCTGTTCAGGGCTTATTGGTTTTCATGCCAGCCAGGAGTGTAGAGTGTCAAGGCCCTATTCCACCAACAGATCTGACGACAGATTATCTGCCAAAGATTTGAAGCCAAAACCCAGGAACAGACTAGAATCAGAGAACAGGTCATAAAGGAAAGACTGGATTTCTCCTCTTTTCAAATCCACTCCTGGGTTTGGCTTTAAATATTTGGCAGATAATCTGTAGTCAGATCAGTTGGTGGAATAGGGCCTTTATAGTGTACTGTAAGAGCCATTAATTGATCGTATGTTCAAGTCCGTAGGGGACAAAAGTTTTTGGGTTTTTTTTAATCTAACCACTCCTTTCTAGTTCTCAGATAAACAAAAAATGAATTCCGAAAAAAAATATCCCGGATATGAATTCCGAAATTGATATCCCAGCTGTGAAAACATCCATAGTAAAATTATGGACCCTACCATGAATTCAATAAAAAAAAAGCCAATTTTTATTCACCACTTATTTAACCACAGGACCTTTTTATCATTTCAATCCAAAAATGGTACAGAAGACCAATTGATCACTGCAAAAATGAGCCTTGAAGCAGGTGGTGGTGCAATGGTGCTAACCCGCAAAATAAAGCTAATGTGCTTGGTGTGAAAAGGAAGGGTGTCTGTGAAGAACTGATATCCAGTTTATTATCATAATTTTATAGAGGCATAAGGAAACCGACTCCTAGCTACAAACCATTGCTCTAGGAACTGTCTGATTTTTCCTAATTTTCTTCATCCTTATAATGTTGCCTTAAGCTGTAGACTGTAAATGAGATCTGATCCTTAACAACTACTCAGTGTGACCTGTTTTGCAAACTCGATCATATTACTTAGTTGGATTAACTGCATCCTCCTAGATTGTCAAAGGTCGTACTTATTCAGTTTAGAAATTATAACCTACATTGTTCTTGTGATATCTGATCTTAAAGGGGTATTCCCCCCCCCAAAAGCTAAAAAAATAAAATGCTCCCAAACCTAGCTGGTCTTACTCAGGAGCCCCCCCTAAGTATTTTGAGCCATCTTCCATCTTTCTAGCTGCTTCCGCTCCATAGTTACAAGTTTTTTAAAAGCCAAACTATATCAAACATGGCGCCGGCCAGAAAACTACACCTCCCATCATGCAATGCTTATGTCTGGTCCATGATGTACGGTCTTTGGGAGGAAACTGTTTTTGCCGGGGTGCCGCGGGTGAGGGACTGGGTAACACGGGCTAGTCACGGGAAAGGGCCGCGGGGGAGGAGTCCCAGCTTTGAGTGAGTCTTCCCCGCCGCAGCACCGAACACGGATCACTGGAACAGGAGTGCTTACCTGCGGCATACACACACCCGGCGCTCACCAGACCCCCCTGGTGAGTGCAGTGTGTGTCGCGGGTGAGCGCTCCTGTGCTGTGACACTTCTCCCTTCACACACACACAGCCGACTGTGCCCACTCCTGTCATCCGCCCAGCCCGCACCTGTGCTGTGATACCCATGCTGACATTGTGCAGCAGGGGCAAAGCACAGGATCGGGCTGGCACGGAAGGTAGAGCAGTCAAAGTCGGCTGTGTGTGTAAAGTGTCACAGCGCAGCACAAGAGCGGGCATGGTTGGATGTGGGAGGGGGGAGCAGGGGTGGATCATAGAAGCGGCCATCTTTGGATCTGGGGGGAGCGGGCCGGGGAAACACAGGAGCAGGCATTGGTTGGATCAGGGGGGGGGGGGGATGTCGCAGCACAGGGGCGAGCCGGGGGACTGACAGGAGCGGCCATGGTTGGAGATGTGTGTGTGTGTGTGTGGTGAGTGGTCACAGCAGCACTGGAGGAAGCTGAGGGAGACTGTAGCTATCCTCCCTCTCTTCAGTGGGCTGGGTTAGCCCGGCCCATTGAAGAGACAGAGGACACGTGATGCCGACATGGAGGGTGGGGGCCAGGAGTAGGGAGCAGTGTCTGGTTGGGCTGAGATTTGATGATTCTGTGTTTTTGGTGGGGGTGAATGCACCTTGAAAAAGGCTACGCCAAAACGTGCGTTGGGGGGCCGTCGGTGGACACTTGGATCCCTATCACTATTGGTATGACACTTTAGTAGCTCTATATTATTTGAGCCCTATGAACTTTCTAAAGCACTTTATCTACCTGCTCACGTATATTACTATTTGTTCATAGTTTATTTTTGTGTTGTATTTATTACTTAGTCTATTATGTATTTATTTACTCGTGTCTATATGCAGCAGTCCCCTCATTGTATGTTCGTTGTTTTTAAACATTCTTTCAGTCATGGTTCATTGTGTATTCATTCATCATTTTGCTATTGTATTGTAATTTTAAATAATAAAAATGTTTATATATATTGTAATATATTAGAGGTTCAGTTGTTTCTTTATTGGTTTTTATGGCAAAATAGTTCAGTCTACAGTATTAGTAAATGCAGTAAGTACACTTAGGGCCCTATTACACCAAACAGATTATCTGACAGATTTTTTTAAGCCAAAGCCAGGAATGGATTTGAAAAGAGAAGTCTCAGCCTTTCCTTTATTATCTGTTCTCTGTTTATAATCCACTCCTGGCTTGGCTCAAAAAAAATCATATAATCTGTTAATGTAATAGGGCCCTTACTAACAGCAGCTCCCTGTGTACCTCATAGGGCTATTATCAGACTCCCTCATTCAGGTTGTGCTACCCTGCTCTGTGGTAAGTCTGTCCATAAGATGGTTGACGTGGAGGAGCATGTGACCATGTCCCACCCCCAGTGTTCTCCATAGGCATATTCAGGCTCAGTAATGGTCACATGCTCCTCCATGTCGGACATCTTGTGAATAGACTCACCACAGAGCGGGGGAGCCTGACTGTAGCTCTATGAGGTACACAGGGTGTTGCTGTAAGTACACTTATACTGTACACTGAACTATTTTACCATTAAGTGGACAACCCCTTTAAATATATCTGACCTATACTTTTATGCTACAGTTTGTGTAATCCTGCAGTAGAGTGCCCACATGTGAGTTTCATCCATTAAATGATGATAGTACTTGCCACTGCCCAAGAGCCACATGTGGCCCACAAACTACAGGCTGCTTTAGAACATATTTAGAGGATAGTTTTCTAGTAGCACAAATGTATATGTTTTTAAGTAAACTGAGAATGTAGATCATATGCTGGTGTCTTCTTCATTCACAATATAGGAATGAACAGCCCGGATAACCAAAGATGTAATATGTTTTAACGCGGAAGACTTCTTAGAGGTGGTACAGAGATTGCAGCTAGACTTGCATGAACCCCCACTGTCCCAGGTAAGCTTGTCCAACTGTGATTATTCATATACTAATGTTGATATGTATCTTGTGTTTTGTTTCTTCTCTTCAATTTATGGAAAAATTTTGGTCACTTTCTTTTCATAGTCTAAATAAACTCTAGAATGCCCCTTCTTACGTTTACCCTGTGGTAAAACTGACATGTTATCTATGATCTTCATGTCAGTATGATTAGGCAATTTATATAACTTTTTTTATATTTGACAGCTTTTAAAAAAATTAAAACTTAAAAAAAACAAAAAAACATTTATTTAAAATTGCTTTTTGCTGATCCTTATAACAATTTATTTTTTGGTCTGTGCGGCTATTTGAAGCGTAATTTTTTTTTGTGCCATGATCTGTACTTTTTATTTTGCTTGTGTATATGCAACTTTTTAATCACTTTTTATTAAACTTTTTACTAGTTGTGATATAACCAAACATCTGTATTTTTGAGTTATGGCTTATGCCATTTACTGTGCAAGATTAGGAATGTGATAATTTAATCGATCAAAGGAGGGGTGATTTTAAACTTGTATTATGGGATGGAATTTATTAATAAACTTTTTTTTTTCTTTTTTTTTACAGTAGTTTGTAGTCACTCTAGTGGGCTCCTACAAGCAATACACTGATTGATTGTTTATAGGGATAAATGCAGTACATGTGTACTTCACTGATCTAGACTATTTGCGATTGATTACTAAGGGAGCATCTAGGCACATCTTGGGTCACTAAGGGGTGAAAATTTAAATATTTAAAATTGCTCTCTTGTGGCCCTTTACAGATGGGTATTTTTTATTTTTTACATAGTTAATAAGGTGAAAGAAGACAAGTCCATCAGGTTCAACATAGAGAAACCCTACTGAGTTGATCCAGAGGAAAGCAAAAACCTCTGAGGCAGATGACAATGCCCCATCACAGGGAGAAAATTCTTTCTTGACTTTAATGGCAATCAGAACAATCCCGGAAATACGTATCACCAGAAATCTGATGCCTATAACTTGTAAATATATTTTTTAAGAGTAGCGTTCAGACCTCCCTTGAACTTATTTAATGAATAGTATGACAACATCATGTGGCAGAGAATGCATATACTCTTAGGAGTAAAAAGATCACTAAAAGATCTCTGTACTATCCATTCATATTTGTACATTGTGATCAGATCGCCCCTACCCCCTCACTTAACGACCTTGGTGCCCTCCTCTGCACCCGCCCAGTTCAGCCATGTCCTTCTATCTACAGATGTCCAAAACAGTACACAGTTTTTCAAATGTAGTCTTACCAGTGATTTATAAGGAGGCAAACTATGTTCTATCTTTGGCATCAATGCCCTTTTGAGGCATCCCATTATTATATTAGCCTTGGCAGCCACTGCCTGCCATTAATCACTAAAGTGAGTTTTACTGTCCACCAATACCCAAAGTCCTTTTCGGCAGAATTTACCCGGTGTTTTATTATTTAGCACATAACTGTATTTATTATTTTGCGGGCCCAAATGCATAACCATACATTTATCACATTAAACTTCATTTGCCAATCTTTGCCCAAGCCTCCAGCTTCTTCAAATTGCTTGTAATATATTATCCTCTGTGGTGATTACTTTACCCAGTTAAGTATCATCTGCAAAAATTGAGATTCTACTCTGTAGCCCTCTACAAGGTCATTAATAAAAATATTAAAAACAAGGGGACCCAATACTGACCCCTGCGGTTCCCACTACTATCTGTTACCCAATCAGAGTATGTTACCCAATCAGAGTATAACCACCCTCTGGTTTCTATCACTCAACCAGTTACTTACCCTATTTATATATATTTCCCCTAGTCCAAGCATCCTCATTTTATAGACCAACATTTCATGTGCCACAGAATCAAATGCCTTTGAATAGTCCATATGAAAAAAAAGTTAATATGATGTGACAAAGAATCACCAAGTTATTTTTTTATGTGGACGTTTCCACGTGGTTACTCTTACACTTTGTTTATGTTTAATTTTGAGAAATATGGAAAGAGATGATTAGAATTTAAATTAAAGGGGATTCCGGCCAAATGCTATACTAAAGTATTGTATTGCCCATAAAAGGTGGTATATATATATATATATATATATATATATATGCTCAATAGACATTATTCACAGCTTCTGCATGCTTAGTGGGGTTTTTTTTTCCTGCACTAACCAGCAGTTCTAACCAGTTCTCAGCTATCAGTATCAGCTTCGGCATTAGCATTAGAGGGAGCCCGCAGATACGGGCTGTGCGGCGGAGGCTGCCTGTATTGTTTGTATTATAATATCCGTTTGTAAGCAGATAGAGAGAGGAAGAGCTCTCATCATGTGAGCAGCGCAGTAAAGCCTTCACCTCCAAGACATACAGCGTAACGGGGACAAGAGGGAGAGAACCGGGATGATGTGACATGTGAATCATCATTATCCCGGCGACTTGTTCTCCCTCAACTGGGGATAGAGGGCAGAGAGCGGGCGGTGACTGAGGTGGGAGGAAGACACAGTGCAGTGAGGCATGCTGGGAGTTGTAGGGTTGACAAGGATCAGATAGGAAGTAGAGCACCAATCAGCTAGAAGATATCAGGGTGTAGGGCAGTGAAGGAAACCTTTTTAGCTTGGTGTGTCAGAATTTGCATAAAACGAGCAACTCAGATGGTGTGTCACTTCGAGAGGAAAAAAAAACACATGATTTCGCGATATTTATAGTTTAAATAACAAAAATATGTAATTGTAATATATAACTGTACTGATAAACAAAAAAGTAATTGTGTGACGTAAACTACAACCACACACACTACCCCACCTGACCCCCATCCCTCCCATGCACTACTCTACTTACCCTTCCACACACACACTACCCCTCTGCTCCCTACTCCATACAAAAAATACACACTACCCCACCTGACCCCCCACACTTTCATACAATACTGCTGTGGTCCAGGATGAGGGCTGTGGCCACTGGAGACATGAGTAAGACGGGGCGTAGCGCGGCACCGCTGCGACTGACCGTACGCAGCTACTGTTCGGGTGATGTCACAGTAGCTGCATCTGGGCGGTTATGTGTGGTGGGTCAGGCCACAAGGCTGTTTTGGAGGCTTGCATGCTGCTGATACTTTCTGTATGCGCCCACGTGTCAGCGACTATGGCTGCACATGTCTCCTTCTGTTTCCACTGCTCAGAATCAGAAATCTCAATCAGACGGATCCTGTCTGTGCTGGGGAGGGGGGAGGAGAGACTGAGTAGGAAATGTCTACAACAGAGAGCAGAGAACAAAAGATTAGGGGGTGGGGGGGTGGAGCTATTCAGAGGTCAGATAGGTCATTGGTGACATCAGAGGAGAGAGTCTGGTGATATAGCTTTAAATTAACTTTGTTCTGTTTTATGTCTCATTTCCTCTCTTCATAGGAGAACAATGAAGACAGAGGGGAGAGCTTCAAACTGCTTTTTCATGATTAAAATCATTTTTCGGCTAATAAACCCAAATACAAAGTTTCTTAAAACCGCCTGTACTATGATTTCTGCAAAAAAGTATTTTTTAATGACAGTAAATTTGCACACATAACCAGCTGTCCACATGATGTAGAAGACCAGGCCACTATATTTGTGGTCCAGATGTGATGCCCACCTTCTTTTTGTACTAGATGCTTTGATCTAGTTCTTTGGCTCTTGTCAGATTTACTTAGATCCTTTTAGGGTTCTTTTACACACAGATATGACAGATCTGGGTTTTTAGGCCAAAGCCAGGAACAGACTATAAACAGAGAACAGGTCATAAAGAAAGATGAGATTTCTCCCTTTTGAAATCATTCCTGGCTTTGTCTTCAAAAATCTGTCAGATATCTGTGTAAAGGGACCCTCACCCATGTCCATTTTTTTTTTTTTAGTTCTAAACACCAACTGAAGAACTGAGTATTATCTTGCTTATATAGATCTCCTACCCCTTGGCAGGTGTCAGTCATGAGGTTATATAAATACTTACTGATTAGCCCTAACTCTAAACTGACAGTTTAATGTTAGCCTGACTGGAAGTGTGTGTGCATGGATGTATAAAGTTGCATCCACAGATGTGTGCTTATCTTTATTGGCTATATGAGGCCACCCAGTGTGTGCGTCATGTGACTTGCACCATGACAAGGTTTTGCTGGCATGATGTGGTGATGTGTTGAATTTGTATCACAAGAATTTAAACGTCCCTAAAAAATTATGTTGAAGGGTAAGGGTGACATATTTGTATACATGCTATGGCTAAGAGCTTTTGGACACATGATGAATGTGACCCTTAACCCCTAGAGACCCTGGACGTAGGGTTACGTCATGGAAGTCTGCCCCAGACGACCCATGACGTAACCTTACGTCATGGGTGTTATTCCCGCTATGAAGCGCGCTCCGGAGCGGAGCGCGCTTCACAGCAGGTGGGGGCCGGCTGCAGTGAGCAGCCGGGACCTCACCGGTAATGACACGCTGCAGCGATCGCGCTGCCGCGTGTCATAACCCCTTAAACGCGCGACCGCAGCGTTTAAGTGTAAGTGACAGGGGGAGTCCCCTGTCACTTACCGATCGGGACCCCCGCAGTGTGACTCTGGGGTCTCCGATCGTTGAAACGGACTGCTGGAGGTCTCTTACCTGCCTCCGTGCGGTCCGATCGGCGATCGGCGATCTGCTACACTGAGCCTGCACAGCAGGCTCAATGAGCAGATCGCCGATAACACTGATCAATGCTATACCTATGGCATAGCATTCATCAGTGTATAAATCAAAGTAATGTATGTACAAGTCCCCCAAAGGGACTTCAAAAGTGTAAAAAAAAAAAGTTCAAAACACTAACACACTACCCCAAAACCCCTCCACCACAAAAGTCTAAACACCCCCCTTTCCCATTAAATAAATTAAACATATAAAAATGAATAAATAGATAAAATATAATATACCATAGCGTGCGTAATTGTCCGATCTATTAAAATATACAAGCGTCATTGCGACGGGTAAACGGCGTACACGAAAAGAGGGGAAAATGCGCAGATAACGATTTTATGTTACAGTATATATAAAAAAAAACAATAAAAAGTGATCAAAACGTCCGATCTTCACAAATATGGTATTAATAAAATCTAGAGATCATGGCGGAAAAAATGACACCCCATACAGCCCATAGGTGAAAAAATAAACCGTTATAAGCGTCACAATAGGCCCATTTATTAATATTTAATTGCCAAAAAAAAGGATTTCATAAAAAAATACATATATAACATTAGAGAATCTGTGTAACCTGCATATGGTTGTGTTTGGGCTGACCTATAGAATAATAGTGTCATGTCGCTGTTACCATATAGTGATTACGTAGACACAGGAACCCCCCCAAACGTTACCATATTGCATTCTTTCTTACGATTTCACCTATTTATATCTTCATAAATATATATTTGGAATTCCATCATACATGTTATGGTAAAATGAAAGATACACCATTACAAAGTACAACTATTCCTGTAAAAAAGAAGCACTTACATGGCCTGTAGATAGAAAACTGAGAGTGCAGAGCTCTTAGAAGGGGAGGAGGGAAAAACGAAAGCACTAAGATCAAAATTGGCGCGGTCCACTGGGTCATTTTGGAACTGGTCCTCAAAGGGTTAAAGGGGTTGGCTACATTATAGCCGTTTTAAAATAAATATTGTGTTGCTGAAAATTCTGTTTGTACTCGCATATAGTGAAGTTCAGTGCTTTTCACCCCCTATTCTCCGTTGCCAGTTGGGCGACTCCTCCATCCATAATTAGATTGCTTCTGATGGAGGGGCATGTCCTCTATAGCTGTACACTGTATCCAGGAAACAGGAGCAGTGGAGGAGAGCAGAGACCTGGAAGTCATCTTAAGTACAGAGGCGTCATTGAGCCAGCAGCAGGGAACAATGGTGGCAGAAATTTATCATGCACAGTGGTGCTGATCTAACTTCACTATATATGTGAGTACATGCAGCATTTTCAGCAATATCATGTTTATTAAAAAAAAAAACTATGGTTGGCCAACCCCATTAAGAACACAACCTATTCTAAAACCATGGGCATAATAATACGTTAGGCTTCTTTTTGCAGAAGCCTTTATATAAGATTGTGGAGCATTCCTGTGGCAGTATTTGTCCATGGTTGTTTAGGATGGCTGCATACATGCTAAACTGGTAGCAAAATCTGCCACGAGCAGCTGGTTTGGCTGACAATAGTCTAAAATGTATGAGGGCCTTTGAAATTTGTGGTTGAGGGTTTTTTTTGTATGTAATTTATCTGCAATATTATCAACACTTTTATTATACTTACAATAATTTCAATAACTAGTAGCCATATGTTTCTTTTCTTTTCAGTGTGTCCAATGGGTTGATGATGCAAAACTAAATCAGCTACGCAGAGAAGGCATACGCTATGCTAGGATTCAACTATATGATGATGACATCTACTTTATCCCAAGAAATGTTGTGCACCAGTTTAAGACCGTTTCAGCTGTATGTAGCCTCGCCTGGCATATCAGACTCAAGATGTACCACCCAGAAGTTGCTCAGAACCGTAACTTGGAAGAAACTCCTAGTGTAAGTGAGATCAAACCGGATGTTGGGAGAGAAAACAATGCATTCTGTGCAGCAACCGCATTTACCTCTCATGTACAGTGTTCTGACATTTGGCAGCTGAAGGACCTTGAGCAAAAACCCCAGCAAGTAAAACGGGAGCCAGTGTCACCCCACCAAATCAATGAAGCTTTTGGCAATATTAACCTTCCACCTGTTTCCACCACAGCCACAGAATGTGTGACCTATACAGTGAAGACTGAGCATATTAAGGACAACCCAGGCAAGGATGGGAGGGAGTCTTTCTTGGGACTGAGTAACACAGACTCTGCCCAAAGTAAAGATGAAAGGCGGCAACCTCTATCAACAAATCCAATTGTGCGAACAGAAGAGGAACCTCTGTGCTAAAATATGTATATAGAGTTTTATTTTCATTTTACATGACATAATAATAATGTAAAGATTGATAAATCATGGGACAAGCTTCGGCTTGCTCTGTAGTCTGTTACTGAATATAGTTCTGTAGCTATGTAACATTCCTCAGTGCCTGTCCATAACTGTGAACTATCAAAGCACTTAGGGCCAGATGCACTGTAAACACTGCAGGTTTAACATAACGTCTCTCTAAATTTGAGTTTTAGGTTCTAGGATAGAGCTGACATTAACATATATATTTTTTGTAAGATGAGCCAGAATTCTTTTTGACAATTCCCGGCTTTTCCATAGAGCTTATTTATATCAATTTTTCATTTTAAAGGTGTCAGCACTGTAGTGTAAATAGCTTTTTTAAATCTTTTTAGTGTGATTTATACTGAAATGTGAACCACTAATAAAGGTTCATAATGATGCATTGGGTTTTCTTTGCGGACATGGTCTGGTGTGGCTACAACAGTTGTGGAGTTAACGTAATAATTCCAGTTCTTCCTTAATCATAACTAGTTAAGCATTTTATTGTGATAGTGTAGAACAAACGCAAGATCTGCACATTATGCAGAGGCAATTCATGCAAACACTACAGCAAATTGCTTGTTATCCTAATTTCTATACATAATGTATTTCCCAGTCACCAGTTCTTTCATATACAAGCATATTCTCAAATACTTTCCTTCTTATTTAGACTTGTAAGAGCCTAGCCATGTTATGTTATCGTTTCACATGTCAGAAGAGCACTGATGGAATCTGAGCTTGGACTTTTAGCAGACCATTCAGTTACTCTAAAGAAAGATCTAAAGTTGGTGATGCTCTTAGAGGTCAAATGAGAACTGAGCTTAGACACAATGGGGAAAATGTATCAAGGGCTTTGCCCCTATATTTAGGTGAATAATTGTTGTTTTTTTTCTCATTTTTGGTTTAAATTCTATTTGTGAACCAGTATTTGACAGGAGAATATTTTTTAGATGTAACATTTTTTTATCATCTGACAGCTTTGAGTATTCAGCCAAAAATTAACCTAGTCTGGGATTAGCGCCCAATTTATCATTTGCGAATTTTTAAAAAGTCATACAGACTGGTGCAGGCCTACATCTGGTCAGTACCAGGTGAATTTGTTTGCAACTTTTTTGCATCTTTTTATGTGTTCACTATGGCAGTGCTACATTTTAATAAATCAGTCACAAGATATTGGAACTAAATATACACCAATCCTCATTAGAAAAGTCACACAAATTATATTTCTTAGTAAATGTCCCCAATGTATCTGTGGCTTGTCATTTTGGCCAGTTTTTACTTTATTTTTTTTCAATCTGGTGGACTACTTCACAATAAGAGAAGAAACACACCATATCTAAAACTGCTATTTTATTTCTGCCCCACTGTCAGTAATAAACACTTAAAGTGGAACTGCCAAAATAATGTAATTTCTAATGTAGACATCAGTTGTACAGCGCTCAAACCCAAGTTAATTTCAGCTGTCAGCCAGTGTCTTTGTGGCATGCAGTAAGTATGTCTTTAGGAGAGGTTTTTTTTTTGGCAGCTGTCCACAACTCACGGGAACTGTGCCATCATAGTTGCACCTCTTAAAGGGGTTATCCAGCGCTTCAAAAACATGGCCACTTTCTTCCAGAGACAGCCCCACTTTTGTCTAGCTGGTGGGTGGTTTTTGCTGCTCAGTTCCATTGAAGTGAATGGAGCTTAATTGCAAACCGCATCTGAACTGGAGACAAGAGTCGTGTTGTCTCTGAAAGAAAATGGCCATGTTTTTGTAGCACTGGATAACCCCTTTAATGGGCTCTGCTTTAGAAGCACTTACACTGAACTCCAGTCTGTTGGCTATAACATCGGGCACTTTGCTTTCACTGTTTTACTCCACTTGGTACTTTTGATACTGACTTCTACAAAATGCCCATTATCCTATGTCAGTGGCACTTTAAGATGTACCCTTCCATTTTATTAAAACTAGCATCACGTTTAACCTGATGTCGAAAGTTTTTTCTAGAATGAGCAGAGAAGTGCTCCGCTAATGGCTTTTCTCCTGTCTCTCCTCGATTCCTGAGATGAACTGTATTATGTCTATGGCGCCGTCTTATGCAGCAAGAAGAGATGGGGAGAGAAGCGCTTGGCTAAGTGCTTCTCCTGACTCATTCTAGCAATTAGCGGGGGTCTGAACAAATGGACCCTGACGATTGACAGTGACACTTTAAGATAATGTAATGAACTTGTAAACACTGGAGAACGCGGTTTTACATATGATAACAATTAGGACACCTGCTTATATTTTCTGTATTTCTTGCATATTAGCTTAGCTTGTGACTTGTTACTGTGTAAGTGGTGGTTTATACACGGCACTAATCTGCCTTTACAAGGGTTGTCCGGGCTCCAGAGGAAGTGAACAGTTACATTATCACTACAGGAAGAATGAGGATTTGTTGGAGCATTTCCTGCAACATGTAAGGGTTTATTTTAAATGTGCATAATATGGACACAAGAAGACGCTAGAAGAACATGGCCGCTTTTCTCCAGAGACCACTCTTTTCTCCAGTTTGGGTGGGGTCTTGTAACCCAGTTGCATTAAAGTGAATGGTCCTTGAGTGCAAACAGCACCTCAACTGGAGACAAGAATGGTGCTGTCTCTGGAAGAAAGTGGCCATGTTTTTGTAGCGCTGAATAACCCCTTTAATGCATCATAATTACTATGATGCTTTTACTTTGGGTCCGTACATCTGTAGTTGTGCTGGGAGTGGTGACTGTATAACATATGCATGAAAGTAGGCTTACAAAGATATGTTGGATCCTCCAGAGGGTGAGCAGCTCTTTGCAGGTGTCCGGTTAAAAGGGGTGAGAATAGGACTCCTTCCCCAAAGGTTTTAGGCAGACCACCCATTTTAAGTGGAGCTGACTACTGCTCCAATCATGCATTATTCCACCAAAATAGTCTGCCGTAATCCCAGACCTAAAGGTAATTTGATGTTTTTACAGAGTCTATGAATAAGAAAATAAAAAATTTTTAAAAAATTGTCATTTACCATTTTCACACATACTACCCACAATAGTGAGACAGTAATGCTTAAGACTCCTAAACTAGCAATTTTGCACAGTGATGGATTGGTCAATCTTCCTATTTATATTTCCTGAAAAATAAAATACTATATTGAAGGAAAGAAATTTAAGGGTGAACTCTTTTGACATGACATATACTTGCCAAAAAATCATATAGATGGTAGACTTGAATTGAAAAATATGGTCATAGTAAACCCTAATTCACTCGAAATACAGTATAACTTTCATATTAAATTGTCTGCCGCCTTACATTATTTAATTTCTTAATATAATGTGTGTATGTATGTGGTAATAGTTTATCAACTAACAAAGCGACGTCGATGAACAAAAGTGGAATCCAAATCAATTCAATATTTGGAACAACCTCTCCAAAAACCATGCCAGCCAATACCATTTATGATCAAATTTCACAATCTATATTATCAATTTTAAAATGGGATTCTAGAAAATAGCATAATGAATCAATGTAAATGCAGTAAGTTTCCGCTGCGGATCCCTTACCTGTAATTTTCAATCAGAATACAAACTCGGACATCCACGGCCGGAGCATACATAACCAGCTACACGGTTTGCTTTGGGGGTTCTCATCTGGATATCCCACTCAGCCTATCAGTGGCTGGGGTGAGGCAGCGCATTGATTGGCTGAGCAGGATGTCTAGATGGGAACCCCCAAAGCAAGCCAGGGCATGGAGCAGGTAATGTATGCTCCGGCTGGTGGGGGGGGGGTTAAAGAGGCTATCACAGAGTTGCTGTGGTATGACAATCCCACGGCAAGTATGTATTCTCATTCTCAAAACTGAGTAGAGAGGAGTGCAACTCAAGTCCAAACATTCATAATTATAGTGCTTGAAAAGCACTATATTGTAATCCGTATTCTTCTTCCTCTTCCGTTTTTTCTTCGTCCAGCCATTTTTCTGCGCGTAATACAGCCCGAACCGCTTTGCGCACACACTCCATTCAAACTGCGTTTCGAAGCCCTCGGCGGTGTGTGGTGTGCTATCTATTTTTCGTTTCGATAGGATTTGTCGTTTAGTAGCACACCATCCTTAGTCACATGTCCACTATTGGCCAATAGAAGATGTAATATATGGAAGGTCCTTAATGATTTTGTCTCACTGACATGAGGAAGATTGTCATGGTAACCGAGCAATGATCTTTGCCATTATAAGTACCCAGATCGCTCTTAAAGGGACCCAGGTTGCCCTTAAAGGAACGCAAGTCGCTCTTAAAGGGACGGGGGCCATGTTGCTCTTAAAGGGACCCATGTAGCTCTTAAAGGGATCCAAGTCGCTCTTAAACTGACAGGACGCATGTTGCTCTTAAAGGGACCCAAGTCACTCCAAAAGGTATGGGACCCATGTCGCTCTTAAAGAGACACATGTCGCTAGAGCCACCTGGGTCCTTTTAATAGCAACCCGGGTTCTTTAAGAGCGAACTGGGTCCCTATAAGAGCAAAATATGTCCCTTTAAGTGTTAAATTGGTCCCTTTAAGATTGAAATTGGTCCCTTTAAGAGCGAACCGGGTCCCTTAAGAGCGACCTGGGTCCCTTTAGGAGCGACCTGGATCCCTTAAAGAGCGTCCTGGGTCCCTTTAAGAGCGAAATGGGTCCCTTTAAGAGCAAAAAATATCCCTTTAAGCGTGAAATTGGTCCCTTTAAGAGCAAATGGGTCCCTTTAAGAGCGACCTGGGTCCCTTTAAGAACAAAAATATGTCCCTTTAAGAGCGAAATATGTCCCTTTAAGAGCAAAATGGGTCCCTTAAGAGCGACCTGGGTCCCTTTAAGCGTGAAATTGGTCCCTTTAAGAGTGACTTGGTTCCCTTTAAGAGCAAATTGGGTCCCTTAAGAGCGACCTGGGTCCCATTAAGAGCTACCTGGGTCCCCTTAAGAGCGACCTGGGTCCCTTTAAGAGCAAAATATGTCCCTTTAAGAGCGAAATGGGTCCCTTTAAGAGTGAAATGGATTCCTTTAAGAGCGAAATGGGTCCTTTAAGAGCACCCTGGGTCCCTTTAAGAGTGACCCTGGGTCCCTTTAAGAGCAAAATATGTCCTTTAAGAGCAAAATGGGTCCCTTTAAGAGCAAAATGGGTCCCTTAAGAGCGACCTGGGTCCCTTTAAGAGCAACCTGGGTCCCTATAAGAGCTAAATTGGTCCCTTTAAGAGCAACCTGGGTCCCTTTAAGAGCGAAATATGTCCCTTTAAGAGTGAAATGGGTCCTTTTAAGAGCGACCTGGGTCCCTTTAAGAGCAAAATGGGTCCCTTTAAGAGTGAAATTGGTCCCTTTAAGAGTGACCTTGGTCCCTTTAAGAGCGACCTGGGTCCCTTTAAGAACAAAATGGGTCGTTTTAAGAGCGACCTGGGTCCCTTTAAGAGCGACCTGGGTCCCTTTAAGAGCGAAATGGGTCCCTTTAAGCGTGAAATTGGTCCCTTAAGAGTGCAATTTGTCCCTTTAACCCTTTAAGGACATGGCCCATTTTCGTTTTTACGTTTTCGGTTTTTCCTCCTTGTGTTTAAAAGGTCATAGCACTTGCATTTTTCCACCTAGAAACCCACATGACCCCTTATTTTTTGCGTCACTAATTGTACTTTGCAATTACAGGCTGAATTTTTGCATAAAGTACACTGCGAAACCAGAAAAAAATTCAAAGTGTGGTGAAATTGAAAAAAAAAAACGCATTTCTTTTATTTGGGGGAAATGTGTTTTTACGCCATTCGCCCTGGGGTAAAACTGACTTGTTATGCATGTTCCTCAAGTCGTTACGATTAAAACGATATATAACATGTATAACTTATATTGTATCGGATGGCCTGTAAAAAATTCAAACCGTTGTTAACCAATATACATTCCTTAAAATCGCTCCATTCCCAGGCTTATAGCGCTTTTATCCTTTGGTCTATGGGGCTGTGCGAGGTGTCATTTTTTGCTCCATGATGTGATCTTTCTATCTGTAACTTGATTGCGCATATACGACTTTTTGATCGCTTTTTATTACATTTTTTCTGGATTTGATGCGACCAAAAATGCGCAATTTTGCACTTTGGGATTTTTTTGCGCTGACGCCATTTACCGTACGAGATCAGGAATGTGATTAATTAATAGTTGGGGCGATTACGCACGCGGCGATACCAAACATGTTTATTTATTTATTTATTTGTTTACTTTTATTTAAAACCTGGGAAAAGGGGGGTGATTCAGACTTTTATTAGGGGAGGGGGATTTTTACTATTAACAACACGGGGGACTTCTAGTATATACACTGTGATCTCTCATTGAGATCTCTGCAGCATAGATATGCTGCAGAGATCCATGAGATCGGCACTCGTTTGCTTTCGGCTGCTGCAGCCGGAAACAAACGAGTGCCGAGCCGAGGACGGCGCCATCTTGGACGCGTCCCCGGCCGGCATCAGTAACGGAGATCGCTCCTCCGGGACAAGGTCCCGGAGGAGCGATCTCCCCCACTAGACACCAGGGAAACGTTGCCTCCGGTAATCGGAGGCAGCTGTCAACTTTGACAGCTGCCTCCGATTAGCTAATTAGCGGGCACGGCGATCGGACCGTGCCCGCTAATAGCGGCGGTCCCGGGCTACACGTGGCACCCGGGATCGCGGCACTTCAAAGCGGGGCCGCCGCGCGGCCCGCTTTGAAGTGCTAATGAGGACATAGGACGTACCGGTACGTCCTATGTCCTTAAGAGGTTAAGAGCGACCTGGGTCCCTTTTTAGAGCAAAAATGAGTCCCTTTAAGAGCGACCTGGGTCCCTTTAAAAGCGAAATGGGTCCCTTTAAGAGCGAAATGAGTCCCATTAAGAGCTACCTGGGTCCCCTTAAGAGCGTCCTGGGTCCCTTTAAGAGCAAAATATGTCCCTTTAAGAGCGAAATGGGTCCTTTTAAGAGTGACCTGGGTCCCTTTAAGAGTGAAATGTATCCCTTTAAGAGCGAAATGGGTCCCTTTAAGAGCGAAATGGGCCCCTTTAAGAGCGACCTGGGTCCCTTTAAGAGCTAAATATGTCCCTTTAAGAGCAAAATGGGTCCCTTTAAGAGCGACCTTGGTCCCTTTAAGAACTAAATATGTCCCTTTTAAGAGCAAAATGGGTCCTTTTAAGAGCAAAATGGGTCCCTTTAAGAGCAAAATGGGTCCTTTTAAGAGCAAAATGGGTCCCTTTTAGAGCGACCTGGGTCCCTTTAAGAGCAACCTGGGTCCCTTTAAGAGTGAAATAGGTCCCTTTAAGAGCAAAAATGAGTCCCTTTAAGAGCGACCTGGGTCCCTTTAAGAGCAACCTGGGTCCCTTTAACCCCTTAAGGACAGAGCCAATTTCGATTTTTGCGTTTTCGTTTTTTCCTCCTTGTGCATCAAAGGCCATAGCACTTGCATTTTTCCACCTAGAAACCCACATGAGCCCTTAATTTTTGCGTCACTAATTGTACTTTGCAATGACAGGCTGAATTTTTCCATAAAGTACACTGCGAAACCAGAAAAAAATTAAGTGTGGTGAAATTGAAAAAAAAAACGCATTTTGTTTATTTGAGGGAAATGTGTTTTTACGCCATTCGCCCTGGGGTAAAACTGACTTGTTATATATGTTCCTCAAGTCGTTACGATTAAACGATATATAACATGTATAACTTATATTGTATCTGATGGCCTGTAAAAAATTCAAACCATTGTCAACAAATATACGTCATTTAAACCGATCCATTCCCAGGCTTATAGCGCTTTTATCCTTTGGTCTATGGGGCTGTGTCAGGTGTCATTCTTTGCGCCATGATGTGTTCTTTCTATCGGTACCTTGATTGCGCATATACGACTTTTTGATCGCTTTTTATTACAATTTTTCTGGATTTGATGCGACCAAAATGCGCAATTTTGCACTTTGGGATTTTTTTGCGTTTACGCCGTTTACCGTGCAAGATCAGGAATGTGATTAATTAATAGTTCGGGCGATTACGCACGCGGCGATAGCAAACATGTTTGTTTATTTATTTATTGATTTACTTTTATTTTTAACCTGGGAAAAGGGGGGTGATTCAGACTTTTATTAGGGGAGGGGGCTTTTTATTGACAACAACACTTTATTTTTTTTTTTTACACTTATACTAGAAGCCCCCCTGGGGGACTTCTAGTATATACATTGATCTCTCATTGAGATCTCTGCAGCATAGATATGCTGCAGAGATCCATGAGATCGGTACTCGTTTGCTTTCGGCTGCTGCAGCCGGAAACAAACGAGTGCCGAGCCGGGGACGGCGCCATCTTGGAGCGGTCCCCAGCCGGCTTCAGAAACGGAGATCGCTCCTCCGGGATAACATCCCGGAGGAGCGATCTCCGCCACTAGACACCAGGGAGACGCTGGATCCGGTAATCGGATGCAGCTGTCATGTTTGACCTGGGTCCCTTTAAGAGCGAAATATGTCCCTTTAAGAGCGACCTGGGTCCCTTTAAGAGTGAAATATGTCCCTTTAAGAGTGAAATGGGTCCCTTTAAGATCGAAATGGGTCCCTTTAAGAGCAAAATCGGTCTCTTTAAGAGCGAAGTGGGTCCCTTTAAGAGCGACCTGGGTCCCTTTTAAGAGCGACCTGGGTCCCTTTAAGAGCGACCTTGGTCCCTTTAAGAGCGAAGGGACCCAGGTCGCTTTTAAAGCGACCCTGGTCGCTCCTAAAGGGACGGGTGCCAAGTTGCTCTTAAAGGGATGCGACCCAAGTCGCTCTTAAAGAGACGGCACCCAGGATTAAAGTTTCTCTTAAAAGGAAGTCACTGGTAAGGGGCACTTTGGAAGTCACTTGTAAAGGGGCGCTTTGGAAGTCACTGGTAAAGGGGCGCTCTTTTCAAGCACTATGTATTTCCCTGGAAATGTAAATCTAGTTTGAATATTGGTGGCTGAAGAAGTTGGATGCAGCCCTAGGGGATTCTGGAAAACATAGATACAGTGATCTGTATTCATGTTTTCCAGGACTCCCTAGGGCTGCATCCAACTTCTTCAGCCACCAGTATTCAAATGAACAATGATCGGACTTGAACATTGCTTGAGTTGCAGAAAAAGAAGTAGGATGATCCAGCAACCATTCGGTTAAAAGCATGAGCTTTACTTTGTGAAATCCATAAAAACAGACGATGTTGAATCACAGATGCTTCTTGACGCGTTTCAACTGCATGCGGCCTTGATCACAACATAAAAATTCGGAGACTATTACACCTCTATATACTCATAAGAAAAGCGGGTGAAAAGAAGAAAGGATAATGAGAAGTAACAACAAAGTTCTGGAGAAAAGAGAATAGTAAACCCTTTTCTTTACTCCGTTTTGGTTTTCTAATTCTTTTTCCTCCAGATCTTTGTTACTTCTTCTCACTATGCTTTTTACTTTTCACCTGATTATGTTTATGTATATAAAGGTGCCATGATCAAGGCCTTATGCAGCCGAAACACATCAAGCAAACCTTGGTGTGAAAACTTTTTTTTTTTGTTTATGGATTTCACTAAATAAAGCTCAAGCTTTAACTGAATGGTTGCTGAATCATCCTACTACTTTTTCTGCATACAAGATCCCTGACCTGTCTCCAGGGGGCTATCCTTTTTAACCCCTGAATGATGGACTTACAAGCTCCAGGTATCTCTGAATAACGTGCATGATTATGGTAATAGGGGCACACCACTTTGTGTGATGCTTGAGTTGCGCTAATCTCTACTTGCTACAAAAGTAATGTTGTGGTAGACCTTTTAATGTCACATACCGTGACAAGACTGAGCACAGCAACAAATCACAAGATAGTTATACTGCATCAGTAAGATCTTTCCCAGCCAGAGATTTTAAAGCGGAATTTGGTTTCAAGATGTGCTGTTAAAGAGGATGTACCATCAGGTACACTTTTTTTAAAATCACACATGAATTGAACAGCGCCGGAACACAGAAGCTGGTGCCGCGGTCCTTATTTGAATGTGGCTCCATTAGAATCAATGGAGGGGCGGAGGTATCACCCCACTGGGGGTGGGCCGGCCTGCCTGCCTCTAGTGCTTCACCCCCGGACTCCAGCACCAGCTTCCCCATGCTGGCGCCTTTCGATTCATGTGTAATTTTAAAGGGAATGTACCTGATGGTACATCCTCTGTCAATTTTGTGCTTCTGAAAATGACTCAATTATGCATGAAAACCTAGGAACTGGGGTGCAGAAAAATGGCAGCTGGTCTCGTCTACTCCGTACTGCGCATGCGCAGCGTCCTGAAGACATCAGCACGCCGCCGACGTGGAACGCAGGCCCCGGCTGACGTAAGTGGAACACACGACTTTCAATCACGCCCCTGTGGGCGTGATTACAGCGCCTCCTGCCGCCCAGGACAATTACTAAATCCGCCCACCGTGACTATTTGGCGGAGATTTATATACAGCGGGGGACTTAATCAAAGTACGAATACTGACTAATATAGGGGATCACGGGGGGTACAGGGGGATGTTTAGGAAGCGTGCTGGCTGATGTACTAGCACGTTTCCTTAGCTTTATGGACGTTTTTTTCGTGATTGGTTCCCTTTAATGTATGTTTTCTGTGATCTCTGCTGTTCATTGTATAACAGGGGGTGGGAAACCTTTTCCATGTCGAGGGCCGGCCTTGCATTAATAAAATAATTCGAGGGCCAGAGTTAACCTCCAGTGATGCCCCTGGTAGCTATAGTTAACCCCTTACTGATGTCCCTGGTAGTCTAGTTAACCTTCAATGATACCCCTTGTAGTCTAGTTGACCCCAAGTCATGCCCCTTGTAGTCTAGTTAACCCCCCAGTCATGTTCCTTGTAGCCAAGTTAACTTCCCCAGTCATGTTCCTGGTATCCTAGTTAACCCCCCCCCCTCCGCGCCCTAATCATGTCCCTGGTAGCCTAATTAACCCCCCCCCCCCAAGTCATGTCCCTGGGAGCCTAGCTACCCCCCCCCTCCAGTCATGTCCCTGGTAGCATAATTAACCCCCCCAGTCATGTCTCTGGTAGCCTAGTTAACCCCCCCCCCCCCCCCCGTCATGTCCCTGGTAGCCTAGCTAAACCCCCCCCAAGTCATGTCCCTGGTAACCTAGTTAACCCCCCCCCCCAAGTCATGTCCCTGGTGGCCTAGTTAAACCTCCCCCCCCCCCCCAGTCATGTCCCTGGTAGCCTAGTTAACCCCCCCAGTCATGTCAGTCATGTCCCTGGTAGCCTAGCTCCCCCCCCCCCCCCGTCATGTCCCTGGTAGCGTAATTAACACCCCCCCCCCCCCAGTCATGTCCCTGGTAGCCTAGTTAACCCTGCCCAGCCATGTCCCTGGTAGCCTAGTTAATCCCCCCCAGTCATGTCCCTGGTAGCCTAGTTACCCCCCAGCCATGTCCCTGGTAGCCTAGTTACCCCCCCCCGTGATGTCCCTGGTAGCCTAACGTCAGAAATTACGTCATCGTGCGGCCCACAAAAGAAGGAAGACATGCGTCCGCTCTGGTGGGAAAGGAGCCGGCACAGACAGCATCCTCCGTCTGGCAGCCGTCACAGACACAGGAGGATGCTGTGTATGCCAGAGGAGGATGCTGTGTATGCCAGCTCCTTTCCCACCAGAGCGGCGTGCATTACAGGGGAGCCGCGCGGCCGGGAGGTCTCAGGGGCCAGAGATCCCCACCCCTGTTGTATAGAGACTACTTGCTGTGTCTGCCATATTGTACTCAGAGAAACAGTTGGTCAAGCTCATAAGGAAGATTTTTTGTTGTCTATAGCATACATTGTTTGGCTTTTACTTCACAGAGCAATATGAGAAATTAAAAAAGAGCTGTACTTGACTGCTATGGGAAAGAAAGATAATCTTCTTATACTATTTATTTGCATGGAACAGAGTAAGGAGCACCCAGCATCAACCATTCATTATGATGCCGAGTTTTGAATCAGTTAAAAACTTTGTGCTACTGTACTGACACAGCCATGCGGCTGTGTCCGTATAGTAGCGCGAAGATTTAGGGTAGCTTCACATATACCGAATTCGCAGCGAAATCCACACCAAATCCATGTAGTGTAAAGTTCAATGGGGTTACATACCCGCAGCGGAATTTTCATTCCACTGCGAGTATGTAACCCGGCCCTTTTAATCACCTGCAGCCGCCAGCCCAGAGGACATTACCTGCTCAGCGTCATGGCTGCATGTAAGGCTCCCAGCAGTTCCTATCAGTTCTGCTCGTGAAAATTCTGCTGTGGGTATGTAACCCCATTGAACTTCACACTACATGAATTTGCAGCGTGAAATCGGCTGCAAATCTGTTAAGCATGAAGCTACCCTTAGGTTACAAATCCCCACTTGCCGGATCTGCAGCGAGTCTCCTGCTGCGTTTTTGCAGCGAGACTCGCTGCAGATCCTGGCCCTATACTTTCAATAGCAGCTGAACCCGCAGCGGGATGTACATCCCTGCTGCGATTTTGTCTGCAGCCCGCCCCATTAAAACCCCCCCGGCCGCCGGACATATACATTACCGGGTCCCCGTTCCTGCTTGCTTCGGGGCTCCGGTGTCTTCACGGCCCGCCTGGCCAATCAGGTGTTTTGGCGGGGCAGCGCACTGATTGGCGGGCGGAACGTGCCGGAAGCCGCGAAGCAAGCAGGAGCCTGGGATCAGGTAATGTATATCCTGCAGCCCCGATCGCCCCAGCCCCCGGCAGCATGATCGCCCGCAGCCCCGGGCTGCACGATCGCCCGCTGGGGGGATCGTGCGGACGGGGGCTCGATGCTGGGGGCCATCGTGAGGTCGGGGGCTGGGGGCGATCGTGCGGTCGGGGGGCTGCGGGCGATCGTGCGGCCGGGGGCTGCGGGCGATCGTGAGGCCGGGGCTGCGGGGCTGGGGGCGATAGTGCGGCCGGGAGCTGCAGGCGATCATGCGGCCGGGGGCTATCGTGCGGGCCAGGGGCTGGGGGCGATCGTGCGGTCGGGGGATGCGGGGTGCTGGCGGGCGATCGTGCGGCCGGGGGCTGCGGGGCTTGGTGGCGATCGGGGTCAGGATATACATTACCTGATCCCGGCTCCTGCTTGCTTCAGCGGCTCCCGGCACGTTTCCGCCTGGCCAATCAGTGCGCTGCCCAGCCGCGCGCACTGATTGGCCGGGCGGGCCGTGAAGACACCGGGAGCCCCGAAGCAAGCAGGAACGGGGACCCGGTAAGTATAATGTCCGGCTGCCCGGGGGGTTAATGGGGCGGACTGCAGACAAAATCGCAGCAGGGATTTACATCCCTGCTGCGAGTTTCTCTGCTATTGAAAGTATAGGGCCAGGATCTGCAGCAAGTCTCGCTGCAAAAACGCAGCAAGAGACTCGCTGTAGATCCGGCAAGTGGGTTGTAACCTTAAGCTGATTTGGAGATCCCAGCTCATAATGAATTTGATGCCAGGAGTGATATGGAATGTGTAAATGCTGCCTAAGACTGCTTGATTGATCTTCTCCTTTGTGTCCAGCAGCGATCATCAAGATGTTAAGTTTTTTTTTGATCATTTACATTTTTATTATAGTGCTGAGGCTGCATAGAACATAATAAACATCTTACTTTTTGTTAAAAAGGGGTTATCCAGCACTACAAAAACATGGCCACTTTCCCCCTACTGTCTCCAGTTTGGGTGGGGTTTTGAAACTCAGTTCCATTGAAAAGTAAAAGAGGGTGAGTACCAAGATTTTGGTCTCATCTCATAACATGGCATTCTCCCATGCCTCCTCTGGATCATTCAGATAGCCATTGACAAACTTCAAACGGTGGACTATGCTGGTGTTTAGCAGCAGGACCAAGTGGGTATATAGTGTTACTAAACAGTTAGCTTTGCGACTCTACGTGGACAGGTTTTTTGTGTTTTTTTATTTTTTATACAGTAACAAGTTCAGACAGTGCAAATTAATACTGGTAAAGAAATACAGAGTTGGAGGGGCCTCTTAAAGAAAAAACTAACAGGTCTGGAGAGCCAGAATTCTTGCTTGTTCAGGAGGTGATCATAAAACTTATTTCATGCAATAAAATGCTCTTTTTTTATATTTTTAAATCAAACAATGTGAATTCTGGATTTGTATTATGTCTCACAGTTGAAGTGTAGCTATGATAAAAAATTACAGGTGTTCTCCATACTTTGTAGTGGGCAAACCTGAAAAATCTGCGAGGTATCAAATATTTATTTTCCCTTAAGCGGGGAGTAAGGAAAGGTATGCTTGCTCTGCTTTATAGGACAACTTCTTAGGCTAGGTTTGCACACCTAGTAAAAAAAACGCGAACATAACCATTAATTCAGAATGAAAAGAAAACAATGTCATGGAACAGTTTAATAAAGAAAAGAGAACAGACAAATTTTGTCAAAAATGAGGTGGTAAATGAGCATGTTATTACTTGAATTGTCATAATCTATATGGCCATTATGTTATCGGTGTCGTGCACTGTTTGTCTAATTTCCTGCTGACGTCAAGGAGCGCATTATGTTGAAAATACTGCTATATTTTCAACAGAAATTTCAGATGTACTTTACTGTGCGGTGAACATAGCCTTGAAGTGTCACTGTTGTTCTAAATCTACAGGAGATGTGAAAATAAAGCTTGCAAACACAGCACTCTCCTGTGGTTCTAACTTAAAAGCCGCCTCAGGAGACTGCACCTGGATTTCTGGTAGTATAGCTTTGACTTTACATCATGGATGGGGAAACCTTTGGCCCTTCAGCTGTTGCAAAACTACAATTCAGTCCAGGCATGAAGGGAAAATTATAGTTTTGCAATACCTGAAGGGTCGAGGATTCCCCTTCCCTGATTTACAGCATGAGAACTAAAAAAAAAATGTATACTTTCTCCCCATTTCACATCTCTGTGTTTAGATTTTAAAGTTATAATGGACCGTGACACTTAAAGTTAGGGGATTTTACATTTGCCCTACTCCCAACAGGGAGTCTAGAGGAATCTGCTGCAGATAGCTGGCTGAGGCTGTAGACAGATGGGGCCTATTCCGACTGAGCAAAAATTTACGAGTGGAGTCTGCACGGGATTCTGCCCCTGTCTTATTGCTTAATGTGCCTCTGCTCTCCATTCAAAGAATGAAACATTTTATTCTTTGGGTATGTGCACACTGAGTAATTTGGACGGAAACTCTGTTGCGGAAATTCTCAGAATGAAAGGGTGAGATGTTCCCGGGTATAATGCTGTTGCTGCAGGATTGAAGCTGGGTTTAAACTCTGGGGGTTCTGATGGCCCTTGCTGTGGGCCAGAAAACACCTTGTAGCCATCTTGCTGTGATAGCTGTCCTTGAAAGGGCATATCAGGATAATGGTTTTTAGTTTGCGCGGGGTGCTGAGGATGACCCCACAGGTAGTGGTGGGACTCGAAGGTTTGAGCATTGTCAGCTTGGCTAGTACTGTAAAAAGGGGACACTGCAGATGACTGTCTCAGCACGTAGTCTCTGTTTGATCAAACTGGATTGTCTATTTCTTTTCGGTGGCAAGAAAACTGGATCAAGAATTTGGTTTAATGCTTGCTCAAGTACCTTACTTTAGCTAATGCAATTTCCTCTCCATTTCTGTTCGAATGAGCGTTATCCAAGCCTCCTGCTTCTCTTGCAAGAGCTTCTGCCTTTACTTTCTTTTTTACAAGGAAGCCTTATTTGGATTGCCTCTGCATTTATGCGGGCCTCTAGTATTCTGTCACTCAGAACTGAGCATCCCTTACGTCCACAGCGGCACAATAACGGGGTATTCTTGCCCCTGTGAGCTAGGCAGGACAAAGGAAATTTTAATAGTACCACAAAATAAGTTTTAATAATACAAATAGTAGCTCCCCTCCCTCCAGTATAAGAGGAGGCGGATCCCCCAAACAGTAGAGTCATTTTTTGTCCTTGTAAGAATGCAGGAACATTTCCCTCCTCCCTCCCATATGTCTATCTCTTTACAGCAGAGGTCTCAAACTCGCGGCCCTCCAGCTGTTGCAAAACTACAATTCCCATCATGCCTGGGACAGCCAAAGCTTGCTTGGCTGTCCCAGGCATGATGGAATTGTAGTTTTGCAAACAGCTGGAGGGCCGCGAGTTTGAGACCAATGCTTTACAGGGTCTACCTTGTTGTGTACTGCACCTGCTTGTGCAGTATCGTTTTCGGACTTCTTTTCGCCTCTTTCTATTTCTATTTTTTTCTAGTGATTGTTCCATACATGGTCTTTTGGAACGCACTGTGCGTTCCAGGAACCGGAAATGACGTCATTGAAGGTCTCTTCCTCTTTTCCTGGCGGTGGAAAGCAGATTGCTTGCCACGGCCGGAAGTGATTAAAGATGCAACTGTTCTATCAAGAAAACAGGCGTCTGATTTGGGGGCCGAAGACTGCTGCACTGCTTCATGGGACACCCCAAGATGATTCCCTAGGTATTTGTTAGTGAATTTTGGGGTTTGCAGGTTCTGGGCGGCCACAGCCTCTGAGGTAGATCTAGATATATACAGCAAGTCTTTTTGGAAGGGTTTGGTATGAGGGAAACTTGGAGTGTAGGGTATCGATGCACTGTGTGCTTCCCTTCAGGTTGTCCAGACATGTTTCTATGGCTTAGCAGATTTACTTCACATCTGCATGTTAGCTAGGGAGATTTCTGACGGGTAACTGGGGACTCTAATGCAATTTCTGACTGTCTGTCTCCACATGGGTGAATGAAGGTTGTAACTGGCTGGTAGTGACTG
>NW_027208885.1:0-42205 GCF_027789765.1 Dendropsophus ebraccatus
ATCAGAGAGTTAACCCTCTCAACACTCGATCCTATTCCCCACTAACAGTGGGCAAGTATTATACGCCACAGACATTCAAAGTACGGTCACGTATTATGGCAAGTTTTCTGTCCAATATACTGTCAACCGAAATCCTTCAGAGTGCCGCAAACCAAGTGTTTTCCCTAGCAGACCTCCCCTTGAACAGCATTGATATAAACACAGCATTCAAGGAACTACAAAAGACCTACAAGAGCTACATCAGATCATGGTGGGAGATCAGTAATCTCCAAACCTATATCGACCAGAGAATAGTATATAGAGGACTCCGTATAAATATCCGCCCAAACGCACATCAGGAGGATGCAGAATTCATCAAAGGCTGGCAGGAATTAATGACCGCCAATTCTATACGGATGTTGGAGTACCTATTATCACATGAAAAGATTGTTTTCGCAAAACTCACTACACAACTAGAAACACAACTCCAACAAATTCAATTTTTCAATACTAATCCAGAATTCACCAACTTCGAAACGAGGCTGCAGCGACATATAGAGATTTTCCAGTCTGAGATTAAAGAGCGAAAACATCGCAAATACATTCGTGACAAAAGAGATTTCGAAACCGGTGAAATCTATAAAGAAAGTAACAATACAAACAAGTATCAGTTTTCCGAATATTCAGAATCAGATCAGTCAGGTACGGAGGATCCAACCTGTTCAGATAACAGTAGCTATCAGCAACAAAGAGTAAGGAATTTCAACCCCAAAAAAACACGGAAACCGAGGAATAGAAGACAACAAGCACCATATCAAGTAACTAACCAAGGATGGACACAACACCAAGCATCACGATATCAGAGACCACAGGAAATAACACCAGCACAAACAGTAAATTCTGCACCATTACCATCATCTGGTATACCTTCCTTATCCTCTCCACATCCCAGCACAATGACCAACAACGCACCAGTCACCACATCTGGGCACATACAACAACAACAAGCACCTTTTGCCCCACTCACAATTCAACCCCCTATCACGAGCCATTTTTTAGGCCCAGCACAACTCAGGGATCGCAGCCAATGGGCATACAAGAACCCGCGATATTAACAAATGAGAAACCACAAATTATGAATTTATCCTCAACCTCACTAACCGACATAGAGATTCCGAATACTGGAAAAAGGACTATCTTTCACACCCACCCCTCATTTCGACGAATTCACCTGGATTAAAGATATTCATCTTTTGCTAGAAAATTAGCACTTCATAAATTTTATAAAAGCAGACAGGACTAACCCATCTAACATATCTGCGAGAGAAAGAGAAGCAATTGAAACTCTTTTTGACTTGCAAACTGAGAATGAAACAGGAATACACTGAGTTTTCTGTACCTGCGACAAATTTGCGACCGAAGTCCCTGTTCACACCATCATTAGTGACGTTCCACAATATTGAAAAATTTGTAAACTTAGTTTGCAATGATATACAAAAAACAGAAAGAAAGACCTCAAAAAGTGATATGAATTTAAGCCAGCAAGAACATCAAGCATTGAAGAATCTTACGAAAAATCAAGAAATCGAAATAAAGCCTTCAGATAAAGGTGGAAACTTGGTAATCATGGAAAAGAATGATTATAGACAGATGTGCCTTAGACTACTACAAGATGATGTTACATATGAGGTACTGCGGTCCGATCCCACTAAAGAATTCTCCATCGAGCTCAAAAATTTACTAACTGAGGCCAAAGGACAGGAATTGATATCAGATCTTGAATTTAAAGCTCTTTATAACCCCACTCCTACATTGGCTACATTCTATGCCCTTCCGAAAGTCCACAAGCAAAGGACACCCATGCCAGGACGCCCGATAGTGTCGGGCAACAGTTGCCTCACCGAGGGAATTAGCAAATATGCAGATCAGATACTGGCCCCATTTGTCGAGACGTTACCATCTTATCTTAAAGATACAACAGCGACAGTTAAAAAACTACAAGAACTATCAGTCACCCCTGGGGTGAAGCTGGCCAGCTTAGACAGTAGAAGCCCTTTATACCAGCATCAAACATGAGCACGGTATTTACGCCTGTAGACTATTTTCTATCAAGTAGAGGTAATACGTTCATACCTCACAACTAAATTCATACTCAAACTACTTAAATTTCTACTAACACGTAACTATTTCATCTTCGATAAAAAATTCTACTTACAAAAGACTGGTACTGCAATGGGCACTAGCTGTGCCCCCACGTACGCCAACCTCTATCTAGGCTGGTGGGAGGCCACCTATGTCTTCAGTGAAAATTATCAATGCTATACAGATCACATACTATTCTGGGGGCGTTACATCGATGATGTCCTGATTTTATAGGACGGAGATGTAACACTCTTCAACGATTTTGTCAAGGAACTCAATTCTAATACCATAGGACTCACTCTGACCAGTGAAATTCATCCCAATCAAATTCATTTTCTGGATCTCACAATCACCATCGAAGATAATGGAGATCTTTCAACCAAAATATATCGAAAATCCACTGCTACTAACAGTTTCCTACAATGGAAAAGCTTTCACCCCTCCCCCCTCAAAAGGGGAATTCCGGTTGGACAGTATCTCAGAGCGCGGAGGAATTGTTCCACAGAAGAGGCTTTTATGGAGGAATGTAATGTATTATATCACAGATTTATTAACAGAGGATACCCGAAAAAAGTGCTCCATAGGGCCTTCTATAGGGCAAGGACCACAGACCGTAACAGCCTACTTAACAAAAACATGTATACCTCTACGCCTCCCAAGATCATTAGATGTATAGGAACCTTCGACTCCGCACATCACAAGATAAAACAGATCATCCAACAATACTGGCCAGTACTACAGGCCGACCCTGATCTCAAGGAAGTCCTTTCGAGCACTCCAAGTATCACATATAGGAGAGGGAGGAATTTAAGGGACCATTTGGTACACAGTCACTTTTCAAACAATACTGATGATAACCCACCAACAACATGGCTACGATCCGATATCAAGGGCTCATACCCATGTGGCTCATGCGTTCACTGTAAATATTTACCTAAAATGAAGACATTTACCAATCCAGTTGATCAAAAAATCTATACTATCAGACAATTTATTAATTGTCAGACTCGAGGCATAGTGTATGCGGCAAAATGTCCCTGCGGACTCATATATATTGGGAAAACAATTCAGCCCTTTAAAAGTCGTATCGGCTCACATTTAAGTAATATCAAAACGCGGACAGAGACAAGTGTAGCCCGCCACATTAACGAATTCCATAATGGAGACCCCAGGGGACTATGTTTTTGGGGAATAGAGTCAATACGTCTCGGGCCAAGAAAAGGAGATTTGGATACAAAACTCCTACAGGCCGAAACAAGATGGATACACCGTTTGCGAACACTCTCCCCACAAGGATTCAAATGAAGGATTTACATTTACCCCTTTCCTATAATCATAATATATATGTAGGTGCTTCTAGATATACATTGTTATTTTAGATCCAAGTTCTATGGTAATAACACCTGTCATATCTCATATATGTATAAAAGTTTTAATTATCAAGGGCATAAATTGTAGGAAACTTAATAAGTTAATATAACTCTTATTTTCAACCTAAGTAGTGAAATGGAATATACTTACTTTATCATGAGCACGAACTCTTATAACTGTATCCATTAGCGCTAATTGTCATAATCCCAAGACATCGATGTAGATGCAGATAGAATACCAGTGTCGGACCTAAAACTAAGTCCAAACGCATGCGCAAAGTAGACAAGCTAAAAATAAAAATAACCTAAGTCCTCGCGCAATCGTAGTGGACAATATCAAATCTCCGAGATCTGTAGTCCTAACGCATGCGCCATCAGAAAGTCGGCAAAAACCTAAGTCCCTGCGCAGTCGCAGTGGCTAAGATACCAGACTGTGGAAAAAACTAAGTTAGTGCACATGCGCAATGGACCAATGAATTCCGGAGAAAATCCAAGTCCCGGCGCAGGCGCAGTAGGAGACACTGCATCTTGAATAATCTAAGTCTGCGCGCATGCGCAATACACTCAATGAGTCCCACACTCGAGTAGGCGGGGATTGACTAATCACCCGCGAAATTTGAATTCAGAGTCCGTCCCTACAACTCAAACAGCCCGAGTCAAATGTAATGAACTCTCCTCCCCCGAAGATTTTGATTGGTTTAGATCTTGGGATCAGGGGCGGCTTATCCTCAACATCTATTTAATCACCATCGAGGCCCCGCCCGCTAACGCCAATACTTTGAGAAAGTCGGGTATCCCGACGAAACTAGTCAGGAAGATGGCTATAGCAATTTTAGATTAGACACACACCACTGTTATATCGTAGCTGGCAATAACATAGCGGTTTAGCATATTTTGGTCCACTGCGATATAGAGAGATAGAGGGCACACTTTATCGCGAATCAGAGAACCGCCGTTGTGAGCGGTCAGGCTAGCAAGAGATAGAACTAACGATGACAAGATACTATCTCCTAGCCGTAGATTCTCACGAGATCGCACACTGTTGGTGATCTACTGTGGTGCTAACGTACTACTACGCATAGGTATAGCCCACAGTGGTTGGTGATCACCCACAGTAGTGCGCTATCTCTAACGCTACAGCCGACGGAGAGTACCGCACATAGGTAGCGGTGTGAAGTACGACTTATACTCTCCTACAGCGTCTGCTAGCCCTTACCTCTCATAGATAGTGACCATTGCTACTAGCAAGCAATAGACTACTCACCTACAGTCATTGCTGAGCTAGCTGCGAAACCGCAAATATACACTGCATTACAATGCGATATAACATATGGTGATTGATACAAGAAGGGGTTAACCCGTTCTCAGCGTATAATTACCGCGAGTCCGCGGCACTTCACTGAAGGGCCCCCTATTGTTACTACTGTAGTTGATTAATACACAACGACTAGTAGTTGGAGATCAGGACAACTATTCCCCAGTGTCTTTAAAAACTAAGATCCCAGGATTGGGAACACTTACAGGACCAATAATACACCATTAAGTCCAACTACAGATACAGCGGTGTGAGTCTATTTTAGTAACACTGTATATACACAATCACTGCACCCCTCTTTTCTTTGTTCTTCTTTTTAATAAAGTACTAATAAAAGTTAAATTTTACCTTTTGGGCAAGTAGGGTATTTCAGCCTTTGGCTTCAAATAATAGATAGAAATGAAATTCAGTGCGGATTGGATGACAGGCACCCTAGGCACCCAGGATCGGCTTTAGTTTCACGTGTATCTCTTAAGCCGGCAGAGAAAACCCACCTGATATGCGCTCCACACAATTGAATAGAGACGCCGTTGATTTTCTATGGGAATTGCAGAAATGACTTCTAAGCCTCAAAATAATGACTTTTTTTCCTAAGGTGGTAGGAATGAAACTCAGTACGGGCTGGATGGGGTCCCCCCTGGGCACCGCAGACCTAAGCTTGTTTAACTCCTACCTCTTAAAGGGACCGAGAAAAAATGACCTTTTCTGCACTCCAATGTAAGTCAATGGGGCGATTTTTTGGCTATGTGCTAGAAATGAAATTCAGTGCGTATTGTATGACAGGCACCCTAGGCACCCAGGATCGGCTTTAGTTTCACGTGTATCTCTTAAGCCGGCAGAGAAAACCCACCTGATATGCGCTCCACACAATTGAATAGAGACGCCGTTGATTTTCTATGGGAATTGCAGAAATGACGTCTAAGCCTCGAAATAATGACTTTTTTTCCTAAGGTGGTAGGAATGAAACTCAGTGCGGGCTGGATGGGGTCCCCCCTGGGCACCGCAGACCTAAGCTTGTTTAACTCCTACCTCTTAAAGGGACCGAGAAAAAATGACCTTTTCTGCACTCCAATGTAAGTTAATAGGGGGATTTTTTGGCTATGTGCTAGAAATGAAATTCAGTGCGGATTGGATGACAGGCACCCTGGGGACCCAGGATCGGCTTTAGTTTCACGTGTATCTCTTAAGCCGGCAGAGAAAACCCACCTGATATGCGCTCCACACAATTGAATAGAAACGCCGTTGATTTTCTATGGGAATTGCAGAAATGACTTCTAAGCCTCGAAGTAATGACTTTTTTTCCTAAGGTGGTAGGAATGAAACTCAGTGCGGGCTGGATGGGGTCCCCCCTGGGCACCGCAGACCTAAGCTTGTTTAACTCCTACCTCCTAAAGGGACCGAGAAAAAACGACCTTTTCTGCACTCCAATGTAAGTCAATGGGGCGATTTTTTGGCTATGTGCTAGAAATGAAATTCAGTGCGGATTGGATGACAGGCACCCTAGGAACCCAGGATCGGCTTTAGTTTCACGTGTATCTCTTAAGCCGGCAGAGAAAACCCACCTGATATGCGCTCCACACAATTGAATAGAGACGCCGTTGATTTTCTATAGGAATTGCAGAAATGACTTCTAAGCCTCGAAATAATGACTTTTTTTCCTAAGGTGGTAGGAATGAAACTCAGTGCGGGCTGGATGGGGTCCCCCCTGGGCACCGCAGACCTAAGCTTGTTTAACTCCTACCTCTTAAAGGGACCGAGAAAAAAAGTGACCTTTTCTGCACTCCGATGTAAGTCAATGGGGCGATTTTTTGGCTATGTGCTAGAAATGAAATTCAGTGCGGATTGTATGACAGGCACCCTAGGCACCCAGGATCGGCTTTAGTTTCACGTGTATCTCTTAAGCCGGCAGAGAAAACCCACCTGATATGCGCTCCACACAATTGAATAGAGACGCCGTTGATTTTCTATGGGAATTGCAGAAATGACTTCTAAGCCTCGAAATAATGACTTTTTTTTCCTAAGGTGGTAGGAATGAAACTCAGTGCGGGCTGGATGGGGTCCCCCCTGGGCACCGCAGACCTAAGCTTGTTTAACTCCTACCTCTTAAAGGGACCGAGAAAAAATGACCTTTTCTGCACTGCAATGTAAGTCAATGGGGCTATTTTTTGGCTATGTGCTAGAAATGAAATTCATTGCGGATTGGATGACAGGCACCCTAGGCACCCAGGATCGGCTTTAGTTTCACGTGTATCTCTTAAGCCGGCAGAGAAAACCCACCTGATATGCGCTCCACACAATTGAATAGAGACGCCATTGATTTTCTATGGGAATTGCAGAAATGACTTCTAAGCCTCGAAATAATGACTTTTTTTCCTAAGGTGGTAGGAATGAAACTCAGTGCGGGCTGGATGGGGTCCCCCCTGGGCACCGCAGACCTAAGCTTGTTTAACTCCTACCTCTTAAAGGGACCGAGAAAAAATGACCTTTTCTGCACTCCAATGTAAGTCAATGGGGCGATTTTTTGGCTATGTGCTAGAAATGAAATTCAGTGCGGATTGGATGACAGGCACCCTAGGCACCCAGGATCGGCTTTAGTTTCACGTGTATCTCTTAAGCCGGCAGAGAAAACCCACCTGATGTGCGCTCCACACAATTGAATAGAGACGCCGTTGATTTTCTATAGGAATTGAAGAAATGACTTCTAAGCCTCAAAATAATGACTTTTTTTCCTAAGGTGGTAGGAATGAAACTCAGTGCGGGCTGGATGGGGTCCCCCCTGGGCACCGCAGACCTAAGCTTGTTTAACTCCTACCTCTTAAAGGGACCGAGAAAAAATGACCTTTTCTGCACTCCAATGTAGGTCAATGGGGCGGGGGCGTGGCCTGACTGCAGAGCGGGATGCACGTATAGAGCCGGAGCTCCAGCCACCCGAGCGACAAAGACTAGCCTACACCCTCCGCATCTACCTGAAACTCGCCTAGATGGTATATGAAGCTCTGGAGATGGCACAGGGTCAAAGAAAACAGAGCAACTTGCCGAGTGTTAAATATGATGTGTTTTACAATGAACAATATCTTGGTATAATATAATGTAAGTCATATATATACTGCTGACCTCACCATAATAACACAACACTATTCACTGTATAAAGTGATTGTAATACTGACATTATAATATCATATTCTATGCTAAGGAGACGTGTATAAGTTGGAAATAGATACATAAGTGTACACAGCACTATTCACGGTTACATGACTATGTAGGGTGGTAATGCTGTACACAGCACGATAACTATACATCCATGAGTGGAAACAGGTTATGCTGATGTATAGAGAAAGAGTTCTATATTTGTTATGGTCATATATGTGCAGACACAAACACTCAATTATAATAAACACGCCCACACACATGACATTGACAGTGAGTCATGAACCTATATAAGATGGTAATTACCAAGATGGAGGTTGGTTGGATCAGGGCTGTACAGAAGGTATGAGCCCTATGTCACAAGAAGGATCCAGAGCCTTCAAGGAGAAGGTTGTGATGTAAGCGTGAGGAATCCATGATGGAAGTGTGAAGGAAGGAATGTCTCCCAGGATGCTTGAGTGAAGCAATAGCTGCCTGAAGCTCGTGACGATTTGTAAGACAAACCCTTCACTTCAAAGGACTCTCATATGAACTACGGACACTTAAGGGCTGTAAGACGTTTCTCTGATATTCTTTTCTATTCAATTCTGTAATTTCACCACTTTTAAAGAAGAAGCAATAAATCTCCATTTTATAAAGAAACCTCTCTGATGTCATCCTACTGCGGCGAGCCATAAACTACAGGTGCCAACGCCATTTTCTACAGTTTGGCGTGCCAGCCATACCAAGCTCCTTTAGCTTGAACAGGGGGAAAGAGTCGAGACCCCAGAGACATACGTTTCAAGCTTTCGGAACACGGAGAACCTAAGGACAGTAGGAAGGACAACGGGAATCCAGCCACGTGACTGTGCTGATGATCACGAACAAGTTTGTAAGTATGGAAACTTTATCTTCTATTGGGAAATGTGCTGTAGAATGTACAGTAAAGTCTAGTGATAAGCCAGATTTAAGTATAGCATGGATGCATTTGTATTCACAATGTAGTGCTATGAATAGAAACTTAGATGAAGATTTAAAATTAAGAAACATTGCACATTTGGTGAATGTTTATCATTCTTTTGTTGATCAGTGTATGGATCCTAGTGTAACGACTGTAACTGATCCAAAAATAGACACAGCTACGCAGTGTAGTATTTCTGAAGAGAATGTGTCAATGGGCCATGCTGAAGACAGTTCTTTTCAGAAGAAACTTTTAAATATAAAGGAAGCCAGCTTAAAACTGAAGTTACAAGGATATTTGATAAACCTAAGTAAGGAATGTACTGCATATGATGAGAAAGTGCATATATGCAGGAATTCAGAAATTTTTGAGAGTTTTGCTGAGAAATTTGATCTATCAAATGAGCAAAAAAACCAATTGTTTAGACTTTGGCTACCAGTAAATATAACTAGATGCCTAGAAGTAAAAAAGTGTTTTGACAATGATGAATGGTTACATTTTGATGACGTAGGACGGTTAAGGTTACTCTGCAATGCTACAGAGGTTCTTACTTTGGACATTTTGAATAAATTAAGAATTGGCTGGAACGAATGTACTTTTACATTCATGTCCATGTACAAACGAGCTTATAAAGTTATTTGTTCTAACTTGTCCAATGTAAAAAATAGCTTTATACAGAAGTTCAATTTCTTAGATCCTGTAACCACAGTATTGGCATCTGACAAGGAATCTATTTTGGAAGCTGCCAAGGTAATCGATATCGCCAGACGGCAGGAGTGGCAGAGTAAGTCAAAGTCCCACAGAGAAATCCCACAAATTAGTCAAAAAGAGATTAAAATGTCAAAACAGCCATGCATCTCTAAAACATATTTCAATGATGAAATTTATTTAGAGAGACGTAAAAAGATTCATGTAAAACCCAAATCTTACTTTGAGACAATGTCAAAAGTAAATGATTCAGGAGTGAGTGTGACAGCTGTTCAGACACCTAAAAGTAGGGAGAGACCAAGGATACGTGATCCTCGGCCTGTCACAGAGCTGTCAAGCAAAGACAGATTGGTACCAAATGGTTCCAAAGCTGACATGCTTGCACTCATAAATAACAAGATCAGGAAAATGCATAAATTAGGAGAACCTCAATATTTGAGAAATGCATTTTATATAGTCAATGATTTTCTAAATCATGAAGTGTTCAGACCTGGAATAGGGATTGGCTAGATGTTTCATATGATATGTGAAGGATATTAATTACTGGTAACGGACCCGGCTTTGTACTAAGGACTTGAGTTATTTAATTACGGAATAAAAAGTAGTTATTATGTATTATTAGTAATATATGAGATATTATTAATATGTATTATGCAATGCAAATTAATACATAATAATAAGGATAATAATAAAAATAATATTTTTTATTTTTATAGCACCAGCAGATTCCAGGGCACTTATAATCATAGTTTAGATCCTGAGAACATAGAAAGGGAATTAATGACAGTTTTAAAAGTGTAACTGGTATAGTTATATACAGTGTATATGGTTTAAGCTAATAACCTTTCTCCCCCTAGGAATTCTTTTAAATGTCAAATGCTATAAATAAGTGTCAGAGGTCAGGATATGTATGTACAGGGATTCTGCATTGTATCTATTACTTTTCCATTTGTTATTAACTCTAGTAGTTAATTTCAGGAATCACTCCCAATGGCTAAATTCTTAAATGTATGATATGTGATTCTAATGATATTTTCTCTCATTATAGAGTCTTCACAAAAAAAGAATATGAGCATTTTTGTGGTTAATGATGGAATGTAAAGTAATAGTTTTGTGTTAGCTTTTGTGTTATGCTTTTTAATGATGTAACTAATTTGTCATAACAAAATCTGTCACTAACATAAGAGGAATTGCATTTGCTGAGATTAAACAATGTATTGTACTGTTGCATGTTATTCTCATTCAGTGCATGTATAGGCATGTGTTTGGATAAGTGATTGATGGGAACAGGAGGGCCTGGAATGTCCTTAGAGTTATAAGAGACAAATACAGATACATGTCTCCCTCTCTCACCCTCTCGTGTTTCATGTCTATATGTTTTCGTCTGTGAAAAGACCATTTACAGAAAGGCCTATATTTTTCTTCAACGTGGAAGAATCGGTATATTGAGGTACAACCAATACACCAAGACTTGTTGGATCCATTAAACATCTATTTTTTAGAAGTATCCTAGGAAAATACTTAAGGTTTTTATGCGCATTATTTTTTAAGAAGAGACTAAATGTGAAAATCCTCTGAGATGAATGAATGTACACATGTCAGGAATAAGTGATGTGTGACATGTGTTATAGCAGCTGCTCAGTATGTGTATGGTACCGCGCGTGTGTGTGTGTGTGTTGTAACTAAACCATGAGTAAGGAAAGTGTCTTATTTGTTAGAAGGGTTAACATGAGATAATATTAGGAGGGAATATAAGTGCACAATATTTTATCCTGAGTATCATCATAAGAACACTGATATATATTTGATGTTATCCAAATAATATACAAAGACACATTTTCAGAGATACATAATGGTTTAGGGGTTATATTTAATCATGTCATTATAAATATGTCATTATCAGAAGTTTAAGTTCATTCTTTAACAAATGTTGTTTCAGTTTCTTACAGGACTATTTGATGGTGTCATTTCAGTTCTTTCAGTTGAGAAGTCCAATACACAAACACAAATGTGTGAACACACAGTGTGTGCATATATCTACGAGCATATGTGTTTGATAACAGTATGAATATATACACACACATATATACACACAACTTTATGTTTCATTTGGGTATGTTTATTTTTAATGTGTTCTCATTAGAACTACGATACTACTGATGTCTGCCTCAGGTTACAAGAAGATAACTGTCTGCCAAGAATAGCAAGACATATCACATAAAATATTTCATTCACTCATACAAATATGGTGGTTATAGAAGGTGAATAATATTATATTGCGGTATTATTTATAAATATAGCAAATACATGTGGTGATAGTGTTCCAGTAAATAAAGGAAGTAGTATATAATATAAGAACATGTGAAAGCACACTGACTTTTGACAAAACAAGGTCTATAACAATAATATTGTTTCATTAATTAGGAATGGAGTTTTTTAAGGGTAAAAACATTCAAACTATATTTTTGGTAAATTGTGGTAATGCTTCTTCACTGAATATGGTTACAATAGTCTGCATTTTTGATAGTATTATTTTTGGTGACATATTCATTGAATGAAACATTCTGTTATTTATTCTATCTGAATAATGTTGAAAACATCTTTGGGTATAAGCACACTAAGTCATTTCATGCTTAAGATAATTTAAAGTGATCTAACTATTGCAAGACCATATTCTATTCTTACTGAATACATACATGAATATTCTAGTAAATGAGATTTTTGAGTAAAATAGATATGGGAATAGTTAAGGTAAAATAGAGTGATATGCTATGGTACACTGTGATTATCATAGGATAGTAATAATCACCAAGTTTTTGGTGTAGGATAGGGAAGAAAAAGTAGATCTTCAATCAAGACATCAAAGCCTAGAATTTTTGTATAGATTTTTGATTTTTTCCAGCGTTGATCAGTAGCCAGAGAAAGAGACTGAGCTGTAATTCTTATCCAAGTAAAGCACTTGAAGGGAACAGACAAATCATGGACTGTTTTACTATTCTTTTCTTTGATCAACTGGCATGCTGAGACTTCTAGTACCACAAGCTTCTAGATGGCTATTGAACTTTCTTCAGGTGATCTATCCTGGGACTATGCTAAAGTATCTTCATGATTGACGTTCTTTTGTTTGTTACATTTTTAACTATGTCAAGCCAACTACAGATGCCATGACCGGAAGTCGAGTGGGCAGAGTGTGAGGGAAGCTTAAAAGTCTGCACAATCCTCTTCTGCTAACAGCAAGCCTACAAGTGAGTTTTAAAAGACTTTGTTCATTTCATTAAATCTCCTCCAGTGGTCATGATGGCAAAAGACAAAAGATGGCATATGTAAGTGATGGTTGCTGGACTATGCTTTTATCAAGTGTAAGTTATACAAGATTCTATCATCCTCAGCGAGATGTTGCAAAAGATTGCTCCTAAAGTCTGAGAACAATGGACTTTGTGCTATAAGCTAAATCTTTATCTCCACAATCTGGATGAGAAATGACTGTGTTATGTTACAAGATGTCTGCTCTAGGTACTGACGTTACAGAGTTAAAGATGACCCTTGTAAAGACTACAGAAGTCAGATGAAATGAGGAAGTCGTTTGCACAAACAAGGGGGGGTCAAGAAGTGCTAACTCTTTATGTGTTTTTTTCAGTAGCCTAGCAGGTGTCAGCTGACAGCTTCAATTCCAGAGAGACAAAGACTCAAAGACTCTTTACCATGCAAAGGAAAAGAGATGGATTATTGCATGAGGGATAATATCAAGACATTCATTTTGTTGTTTACTTTTTCAGCAAAGGAATTATTTTTTCAAAAGACTTTGCCAATCTTATTTTGATTAATTAACAACAAAGGAATGTATAACCTAAAGACTTTGCTACACCAAGAAGAGTAAAGTCATCTGAACTACCAGGTTTCCATGGATCCAGATGAAGACAAGAAGATACATGCTTTAGACTAGGCCTAGCTAGAATTCTATCTTTTTATAAAATCAAATCACAGTTTCTCATAACATAATAATTGAAATGCTACAAATCTATTATGGGTAAAGTGATAATTTCCATAGACTTGTTATTAAAGTGATAGACGTTGTCTGTGTGTTTATAAGAAGAATGAAGAAAGAAGATTCCGTGATCTCTAATGTATAAAAGGTATTGTTCATTGGAAAGTCTTAATACATTGAGGAGTCAATACAATGTATTTCATCCTCAAGAGGGGGAAATGTTAAATATGATGTGTTTTACAATGAACAATATCTTGGTATAATATAATGTAAGTCATATATATACTGCTGACCTCACCATAATAACACAACACTATTCACTGTATAAAGTGATTGTAATACTGACATTATAATATCATATTCTATGCTAAGGAGACGTGTATAAGTTGGAAATAGATACATAAGTGTACACAGCACTATTCACGGTTACATGACTATGTAGGGTGGTAATGCTGTACACAGCACGATAACTATACATCCATGAGTGGAAACAGGTTATGCTGATGCATAGAGAAAGAGTTCTATATTTGTTATGGTCATATATGTGCAGACACAAACACTCAATTATAATAAACACGCCCACACACATGACATTGACAGTGAGTCATGAACCTATATAAGATAATAATTACCAAGATGGAGGTTGGTTGGATCAGGGCTGTACAGAAGGTATGAGCCCTATGTCACAAGAAGGATCCAGAGCCTTCAAGGAGAAGGTTGTGATGTAAGCGTGAGGAATCCATGATGGAAGTGTGAAGGAAGGAATGTCTCCCAGGATGCTTGAGTGAAGCAACAGCTGCCTGAAGCTCGTGACGATTTGTAAGACAAACCCTTCACTTCAAAGGACTCTCATATGAACTACGGACACTTAAGGGCTGTAAGACGTTTCTCTGATATTCTTTTCTATTCAATTCTGTAATTTCACCACTTTTAAAGAAGAAGCAATAAATCTCCATTTTATAAAGAAACCTCTCTGATGTCATCCTACTGCGGCGAGCCATAAACTACAGGTGCCAACGCCATTTTCTACACCGGGCATGACCCGTAAATTGACTGAGTTCTTCACCGCGTCCTCCAGCCAAGATGGCGCCGAGCTGCCGGCACACAGTGAGAGCAGCGCTTCACAGGGACACACTGCAGGGACGCGGCTGCTCTTGTCGGACACAGTGAGTAACCGCTTCTCCCCCTTGGAGCATGAGACACTTGAGGGACAGAGGTGTAACGGTGCAGGTGAACAAGGGGACACTTTATTATTTGAGGGAGATGTGGCGGCTGACACAGAGATCCAAGATGGCGCTGCCGCGCACATGAGCGACTCCCCCCCTCCCTCTCCCTCCTGGGCCAGCCCTGCAAAACAGCGTGCCAGACTGTCTAAAGATACTCAACAGGAGGAGGTAACTGACCAGCAGCAGCTGGATTTAGATGCCTTGGACATGCTCCCCTCTGATGCGCCTATGAAGGCAATGCTAAAAGCCCTAAGAGACTCTATCCAGCTCAGTATAAAACACTCTATGGGCCCTGTACAGCAGGCGGTCAAAGAAGTAGAAGGCAGGGTGTCTCATGTTGAAGAGAGGGTGGAAGATTTGACCACCTCCCATAACTCTATGCTGGCCAGCCACTCGGCTCTTGAGGAAGAAGTGGTCCAACTGCGTAATAAAGTGAACGATCTTGAAGACCGCTCTCGCAGAAACAACCTAAAACTACGAGGCATACCTGAGAACGTGGAAGCATCAGAGCTGGCACCGTTTATACAGCGATTCATTAAAGCCTTACTCCCTGACTGCACCAATAAAGACCTGATTATAGACAGAGCGCACCGCGTCCCACGTCCCAAGCATCTTTCTAGTGATGTCCCACGGGATACTCTTGCAAGAATGCATTTCTACCACGTAAAAGAGGCATTCTTGTTAGCCACCCGCAACAAAGAGACTATCCCTGAACGATTCCAGACGATCTCAGTCTTTACAGATTTGTCGGCTGCTACATTACAGTGGAGAAGGACAATGCTGCCCATCACAGTGGCTCTAAGAGATGCCAGAATCGCCTACAAGTGGGGTTACCCTGCCAAACTTATTGTAACTGCCAACAACTCCACCTCCATAATCACCACCATCGTAGGAGGAGAAAAACTACTGAGCACACTGGACTTGTCACCGGCGACCATTCCACCTCCGAGACCCACAGCCCCCATGCCTATGCGACAAGACTGGCGCAAGACCCAACGCGCTACCAGAGGGCGTCGCTGAACCCTACAGAGTGGCACTATATGGTGAATCTGGACAGAACTCCCGGTTCGGTTTATGCTGAACTTTTGTGCCCCAATGGCCTTCACAGCCGACTCTAGTTGGCATGCCTTACCTACACCTAGGCAACGAGAGGCCCTTCCTGTTGTTTCTTTCTGTATTTGGAGCCTATTCGCTCCTATATGTTCTATCTTTCCATGTTACTGTTTTTGTGTTTACCTCTTTTGTTGTTTTTTCTGCAGCATGATACCGAAAATTGCATTCTGTTCTGATGTTTTGATCTTACTGATCTGTATCCTTGGTGACCAGTGGAGCTCAGGTTTTTCACTAATATGGTATGTAACTGGATCCTCGCACTACATTACTATACACAATGGTGTTACAGGTCTTGTCATATAATGTGAGGGGCCTCAACTCACCGCAACGGAGGTCTTTTCTCTGGTCAGAGGTGGCCCGCTCACATTGTGACATTTTGTGCGCACAGGAGACACACCTGCTGCGTAAAGATGCTAAGCGCATCAAACATCCACAATTACCAGTCCAAGGCTAGGGGTGTTTTAATTGCTTTTAAGAACTCTATTGCAGTTACTGTTACAAAAGAAATTGCAGATCCTGGGGGTAGGTACCTGATCCTCTTGTGCTCCATTAATAATGTTAATTATACCATTGCCACTATATACGCACCTAACTCCAAACAGGTTAGCTTTATTAGGAAAGTATTCCGAATAATAACTAAACACAAAGCCGGCCACCTGATACTCTCTGGAGACTTTAATATCGTCCCAGACCTGAACCGAGACTCCACCAAACCACTGGGACAGAATCAAGCCTCATTAGATACCTTCTTGTGGCAGGAGGAACTGTATGATGGGTGGAGGTCTCTTCACGACACTGAGTCTGACTACACGTTCTATTCCCACCGACATAACAGTTATAGTAGAATAGACTTGGTGCTTGTGGACAGGCCTACACTCCCATTGCTAACCGATGTATCCATCGGAATTAAAACCTGGTCGGACCATGCTCCCCTGACCTTCTCCATTCGGGAAAAAGTCAACTCTGTCTCTGATTACATGTGGAGATGTAACTCATACCTGATATCCCATCCCAAATATCAAGAAGAGATAAATCATGTGTTGACCAATTTCTTTAGAGAGAACGTAACTGAGGAGGTCTCCGCCACCACAGTGTGGAACGCACACAAAGCTGTTGTGCGTGGACACCTCATGCAGCTAGGCCACAGGGTTAAAAAAGAGAAATCTGCCAAAATTAATAAACTCCTTAAAGATATACAAGACCTAGAGACATTACACAAACGCTTACGGTCAGAGACCACGCTAGCACAACTGCGCACCCTGAGATGTGACCTGCGTGTACTACTTACTGGTGACTTTGAGTACAAACTGAGGAAAGCTAAGTCCCTGTTTTACTCGCAAGGGAATAAGGCTGGCAGCGCTCTTGCTCGGCGGTTGAGGGGACAGCACACGAAGTCCAGGATCCCATTTTTAATAAACCCTGCTACTAATGCCAAAGTAATCACCCCCTCGGCCATAGCTACCGCTTTTCGAGACTTTTATGCCCAACTTTATAACTTAAAAGAAGATTCTCTTACTCCCCAACCTACACAATCAGACATTGATGCCTTTCTGGGTAAGATTAACATGCCTTCCCTGTCCCCCGAACAATTAGATGATCTAAATTCCCCACTGTCCTTGAAGGAGATAATTGACACCATCAACTCGCTACCAAAAGGGAAATCCCCAGGGCCGGATGGACTCACAAATCATTATTACAGATCATTTAAGACAGTTCTCTCCCCACACTTACTATCCTTTTTTGAAGCAGCCCAGTCATCTGCTTCATTCCCCAAAGAAAACCAGATGGCAAATATAGTAACACTCCCAAAGCCGGGGAAGCCACCTGACTCACCTAAAAATTTTAGACCTATATCTCTGTTGAACTGTGACCTAAAAATATATGCCAAAATTATCGCATCCCGCCTGGCGTGTGTCCTCCCCTCAATCATCGATGCGGATCAAACCGGTTTTACACAGGGGCGACAGGCATATGACAACACTAGGAGGGTGGTTGACTTGGTCTACTCCATACATAAGACAAAATCCCCTGCTGTTCTACTTACTTTAGACGCCGAAAAGGCCTTTGATCGAATAGCATGGGATTATGCCTTTAGCGTATTGAGGAAAGTGGGCTTACAGGGCCCCATATATCATAGTATACTTGCCTTATACTCCTCCCCCTCTGCCCAAGTGTACTGCAATAACTCTCTATCCCCCTCCTTTAACATCACAAACGGTACCAGACAGGGGTGTCCTCTTTCTCCCCTGGTCTTTGTTTTATCTATTGAGCCCCTGGCATGCCTCCTTAGATCACATCCTCGCATACATGGTATTGACATTGGACCCCAAACTCATGTTACATCTTTGTATGCTGACGATGTGATCCTCACTATGAGCGATCCTGATAGATCACTGCCGGCAGCATTGGATACCTTGGCTGAATTTGGCGGAATCTCCTACTACAAGCTGAACCACTCAAAATCAGAGGCCCTACCACTCAATTTACCACCAAAGACAGTTAGTGACTTTAAAGCAAAGTATCCCTTGGACTGGAAATCTGACAAAATTACTTATTTAGGTACATGGATTACGGCCACACCTACTGACCTGTTTGCAAAAAATTATCTCCCTTTACTAAATGACCTTAAATCCCAGATGGCACAAATGGGGGGATTGGAAGTGTCGTGGACGGGCAGGGTAGCCACTTTTAAGATGATGCTGCTCCCAAAATTGCTATATTTATACAGGACTATGCCCATTCATATACCTGATTACTTCTTTAGAAATGTCAGGAGGGCCATATCTAAATACATATGGGGGACAAAAAAGCCACGTATAAAATATCATATTTTGACACGGCCTACTGACTTAGGAGGCATTGGACTACCTGACCCGAAAGTTTACTATGAAGCCACAATAATATCGCAGCTGCGTAGCTGGTGGGCACAGGAGCTACAGAAACCCTGGGTATCCATAGAGGAACATATGATTGGCCTTGATCTAAGGTCTAAACTCTATTCCTGTGTATGGTTAGCGAATGTTCCAAAGAATGCTTACCCTCCACCAGTTTATGCAAGCTTGCAATGCTGGCGCAATGTACATTCACGTAGGGGGGACAAAACACGACTGGACCGATTATCCATCCCTCTCCAAGCCCTGCTCCAGTACCTACCAAACACATCTAGAGACTCGCTGCTGACGTGGGTTACCTGTGGTATAGTACACCTAAAAGACCTATATGAAAACACACTCCTACTCCCATTTGCTGCGTTAAGAGACAAGTTTGGGCTTCCACATAGGGATTTCTTTCTCTATTTACAAGTCAGACACTGCATCGATAGAGAGGTCCCTGTAGAGACTATATGGAATATGGAACTCTTGGGCTCCCTCAAGGTCAAGAAGGCAGGCCTTCGCCCCCTATGCTCCATAATCACTGGTGCAGAATCCTTTGACCACAGCCAACCTCTGCAATATTGGGAATCTGCTTTAGACATATCACCAACTCCTCAAGATTGGCTGTTAGCCTACAAATGGGGTATGAAACTAACCTTCAGTGCTGCACACCGTGAAAACATAGTGAAAACCCGACTGTGTTGGTACCTTACCCCTTCTCGCTTGTGCAAAATGTATCCTGACGCAGATGATAAATGTTGGAGGGGATGTGGAGCTAGGGGTACACTACCACACATCCTATGGGAATGCACTGCAATAGTGCCGTATTGGAAAGCAGTGTCAGACCTATTGAAGGAGGTTGCGGGTCTACTGGTGGACCTAAATCCGGCGCTGGGCTTGCTATACATTGGGATCGACACTATACCCCCCGCCCAAAGAGCCCTGTGTTGTAAAATTCTTACCATCTCCCGACTGGCAGTAACTCGCAAGTGGAAAACCCCCTCTGTGCCCTCGATCATTGAGGTCATTGAAGATGTGAAATATACCTTTGAATTGGAGAAACACATCTCCTATGGCAGAGAACTCACAAAACCATTTCTTACACACTGGTCACCTTGGATCCACAGCAGGTATCATGCTTGAGGTTACTTTATGATATAATGTTGCTTTAGATTTTTTGATATGTACCATATTCTTTGAGCTGTGTCCTTCTTTTATGCTGACAGCTTGCTTTCTTCCTCTGTCCCTCCCTTCCCCCCCCCACCTTCCACCTCCCCCATAACCCCCCCCCACCCCACCCCCACCACCCTCTTTCCCTGTATACCCTGTTAGTTTTGTTACTTCTTGTCTATGGAAAATTATATTTGAAAATCTTAATAAATATATTGAAACGTAAGTCAATGGGGCGATTATTTGGCTATGTGCTAGAAATGAAATTCAGTGCGGATTGAATGACAGGCACCCTGGGGACCCAGGATCGGCTTTAGTTTCACGTGAATCTCTTAAGCCGGCAGAGAAAACCCACCTGATATGCGCTCCACACAATTGAATAGAGACGCCGTTGATTTTCTATGGGAATTGCAGAAATGACTTCTAAGCCTCAAAATAATGACTTTTTTTCCTAAGGTGGTAGGAATGAAACTCAGTGCGGGCTGGATGGGGTCCCCCCTGGGCACCGCAGACCTAAGCTTGTTTAACTCCTACCTCTTAAAGGGACCGAGAAAAAATGACCTTTTCTGCACTCCAATGTAAGTCAATGGGGCGATTTTTTGGCTATGTGCTAGAAATGAAATTCAGTGCGGATTGGATGACAGGCACCCTAGGCACCCAGGATCGGCTTTAGTTTCACGTGTATCTCTTAAGCCGGCAGAGAAAACCCACCTGATATGCGCTCCACACAATTGAATAGAGACGCCGTTGATTTTCTATGGGAATTGCAGAAATGACTTCTAAGCCTCAAAATAATGACTTTTTTTCCTAAGGTGGTAGGAATGAAACTCAGTGCGGGCTGTATGGGGTTCCCCCTGGGCACCGCAGACCTAACCTTGTTTAACTCCTACCTCTTAAAGGGACCGAGAAAAAATGACCTTTTCTGCACTCCAATGTAAGTCAATGGGGCGATTTTTTGGCTATGTGCTAGAAATGAAATTCAGTGCGGATTGGATGACAGGCACCCTAGGAACCCAGGATCGGCTTTAGTTTCACGTGTATCTCTTAAGCCGGCAGAGAAAACCCACCTGATATGCGCTCCACACAATTGAATAGAGACGCCGTTGATTTTCTATGGGAATTGCAGAAATGACTTCTAAGCCTCGAAATAATGACTTTTTTTCCTAAGGTGGTAGGAATGAAACTCAGTGCGGGCTGGATGGGGTCCCCCCTGGGCACCGCAGACCTAAGCTTGTTTAACTCCTACCTCTTAAAGGGACCGAGAAAAAATGACCTTTTCTGCACTCCAATGTAAGTCAATGGGGCGATTTTTTGGCTATGTGCTAGAAATGAAATTCAGTGCGGATTGGATGACAGGCACCCTAGGCACCCAGGATCGGCTTTAGTTTCACGTGTATATCTTAAGCCGGCAGAGAAAACCCACCTGATATGCGCTCCACACAATTGAATAGAGACGCCATTAATTTTCTATGGGAATTGCAGAAATGACTTCTAAGCCTCGAAATAATGACTTTTTTTCCTAAGGTGGTAGGAATGAAACTCAGTGCGGGCTGGATGGGGTCCCCCCTGGGCACCGCAGACCTAAGCTTGTTTAACTCCTACCTCTTAAAGGGACCGAGAAAAAATGACCTTTTCTGCACTCCAATGTAAGTCAATGGGGCGATTTTTTGGCTATGTGCTAGAAATGAAATTCAGTGCGGATTGGATGACAGGCACCCTAGGCACCCAGGATCGGCTTTAGTTTCACGTGTATCTCTTAAGCCGGCAGAGAAAACCCACCTGATATGCGCTCCACACAATTGAATAGAGTCGCCGTTGATTTTCTATGGGAATTGCAGAAATGACTTCTAAGCCTCGAAATAATGACTTTTTTTTCCTAAGGTGGTAGGAATGAAACTCAGTGTGGGCTGGATGGGGTCCCCACTGGGCACCGCAGACCTAAGCTTGTTTAACTCCTACCTCTTAAAGGGACTGAGAAAAAATGACCTTTTCTGCACTCCAATGTAAGTCAATGGGGCGATTTTTTGGCTATGTGCTAGAAATGAAATTCAGTGCGGATTGGATGACAGGCACACTAGGCACCCAGGATCGGCTTTAGTTTCATGTGTATCTCTTAAGCCGGCAGAGAAAACCCACCTGATATGCGCTCCACACAATTGAATAGAGTCGCCGTTGATTTTCTATGGGAATTGCAGAAATGACTTCTAAGCCTCGAAATAATGACTTTTTTTCCTAAGGTGGTAGGAATGAAACTCAGTGTGGGCTGGATGGGGTCCCCACTGGGCACCGCAGACCTAAGCTTGTTTAACTCCTACCTCTTAAAGGGACCGAGAAAAAATGACCTTTTCTGCACTCCAATGTAAGTCAATGGGGCGATTTTTTGGCTATGTGCTAGAAATGAAATTCAGTGCGGATTGGATGACAGGCACCCTAGGCACCCAGGATCGGCTTTAGTTTCACGTGTATCTCTTAAGCCGGCAGAGAAAACCCACCTGATATGCGCTCCACACAATTGAATAGAGACGCCGTTGATTTTCTATGGGAATTGCAGAAATTACTTCTAAGCCTCGAAATAATGACTTTTTTTCCTAAGGTGGTAGGAATGAAACTCAGTGCGGGCTGGATGGGGTCCCCCCTGGGCACCGCAGACCTAAGCTTGTTTAACTCCTACCTCTTAAAGGGACCGAGAAAAAATGACCTTTTCTGCACTCCAATGTAAGTCAATGGGGCGATTTTTTGGCTATGTGCTAGAAATGAAATTCAGTGCGGATTGGATGACAGGCACCTTAGGCACCCAGGATCGGCTTTAGTTTCACGTGTATCTCTTAAGCCGGCAGAGAAAACCCACCTGATATGCGCTCCACACAATTGAATAGAGACGCCATTGATTTTCTATGGGAATTGCAGAAATGCCTTCTAAGCCTCGAAATAATGACTTTTTTTCCTAAGGTGGTAGGAATGAAACTCAGTGCGGGCTGGATGGGGTCCCCCCTGGGCACCGCAGACCTAAGCTTGTTTAACTCCTACCTCTTAAAGGGACCGAGAAAAAATGACCTTTTCTGCACTCCAATGTAAGTCAATGGGGCGATTTTTTGGCTATGTGCTAGAAATGAAATTCAGTGCGGATTGGATGACAGGCACCCTAGGCACCCAGGATCGGCTTTAGTTTCACGTGTATCTCTTAAGCCGGCAGAGAAAACCCACCTGATATGCGCTCCACACAATTGAATAGAGACGCCGTTGATTTTCTATAGGAATTGAAGAAATGACTTCTAAGCCTCAAAATAATGACTTTTTTTCCTAAGGTGGTAGGAATGAAACTCAGTGCGGGCTGGATGGGGTCCCCCCTGGGCACCGCAGACCTAAGCTTGTTTAACTCCTACCTCTTAAAGGGACCGAGAAAAAATGACCTTTTCTGCACTGCAATGTAAGTCAATGGGGCTATTTTTTGGCTATGTGCTAGAAATGAAATTCAGTGCGGATTGGATGACAGGCACCCTAGGCACCCAGGATCGGCTTTAGTTTCACGTGTATCTCTTAAGCCGGCAGAGAAAACCCACCTGATATGCGCTCCACACAATTGAATAGAGACGCCATTGATTTTCTATGGGAATTGCAGAAATGACTTCTAAGCCTCGAAATAATGACTTTTTTTCCTAAGGTGGTAGGAATGAAACTCAGTGCGGGCTGGATGGGGTTCCCCCTGGGCACCGCAGACCTAAGCTTGTTTAACTCCTACCTCTTAAAGGGACCGAGAAAAAATGACCTTTTCTGCACTCCAATGTAAGTCAATGGGGCGATTTTTTGGCTATGTGCTAGAAATGAAATTCAGTGCGGATTGGATGACAGGCACCCTAGGCACCCAGGATCGGCTTTAGTTTCACGTGTATCTCTTAAGCCGGCAGAGAAAACCCACCTGATATGCGCTCCACACAATTGAATAGAGACGCCGTTGATTTTCTATAGGAATTGAAGAAATGACTTCTAAGCCTCAAAATAATGACTTTTTTTCCTAAGGTGGTAGGAATGAAACTCAGTGCGGGCTGGATGGGGTCCCCCCTGGGCACCGCAGACCTAAGCTTGTTTAACTCCTACCTCTTAAAGGGACCGAGAAAAAATGACCTTTTCTGCACTCCAATGTAAGTCAATGGGGCGATTTTTTGGCTATGTGCTAGAAATGAAATTCAGTGCGGATTGAATGACAGGCACCCTGGGGACCCAGGATCGGCTTTAGTTTCACGTGAATCTCTTAAGCCGGCAGAGAAAACCCACCTGATATGCGCTCCACACAATTGAATAGAGACGCCGTTGATTTTCTATGGGAATTGCAGAAATGACTTCTAAGCCTCGAAATAATGACTTTTTTTCCTAAGGAGGTAGGAATGAAACTCAGTGCGGGCTGGATGGGGTCCCCCCTGGGCACCGCAGACCTAAGCTTGTTTAACTCCTACCTCTTAAAGGGACCGAGAAAAAATGACCTTTTCTGCACTCCAATGTAAGTCAATGGGGCGATTTTTTGGCTATGTGCTAGAAATGAAATTCAGTGCAGATTGGATGACAGGCACCCTGGGGACCCAGGATCGGCTTTAGTTTCATGTGTATCTCTTAAGCCGGCAGAGAAAACCCACCTGATATGCGCTCCACACAATTGAATAGAGACGCCGTTGATTTTCTATGGGAATTGCAGAAATGACTTCTAAGCCTCGAAATAATGACTTTTTTTCCTAAGGAGGTAGGAATGAAACTCAGTGCGGGCTGGATGGGGTCCCCCCTGGGCACCGCAGACCTAAGCTTGTTTAACTCCTACCTCTTAAAGGGACCGAGAAAAAATGACCTTTTCTGCACTCCAATGTAAGTCAATGGGGCGATTTTTTGGCTATGTGCTAGAAATGAAATTCAGTGCGGATTGGATGACAGGCACCCTGGGGACCCAGGATCGGCTTTAGTTTCATGTGTATCTCTTAAGCCGGCAGAGAAAACCCACCTGATATGCGCTCCACACAATTGAATAGAGACGCCGTTGATTTTCTATGGGAATTGCAGAAATGACTTCTAAGCCTCAAAATAATGACTTTTTTTTCCTAAGGTGGTAGGAATGAAACTCAGTGCGGGCTGGATGGGGTTCCCCCTGGGCACCGCAGACCTAAGCTTGTTTAACTCCTACCTCTTAAAGGGACCGAGAAAAAATGACCTTTTCTGCACTCCAATGTAAGTCAATGGGGCGATTTTTTGGCTATGTGCTAGAAATGAAATTCAGTGCGGATTGGATGACAGGCACCCTGGGGACCCAGGATCGGCTTTAGTTTCATGTGTATCTCTTAAGCCGGCAGAGAAAACCCACCTGATATGCGCTCCACACAATTGAATAGAGACGCCGTTGATTTTCTATGGGAATTGCAGAAATGACTTCTAAGCCTCGAAATAATGACTTTTTTTCCTAAGGTGGTAGGAATGAAACTCAGTGCGGGCTGGATGGGGTCCCCCCTGGGCACCGCAGACCTAAGCTTGTTTAACTCCTACCTCTTAAAGGGACCGAGAAAAAATGACCTTTTCTGCACTCCAATGTAAGTCAATGGGGCGATTTTTTGGCTATGTGCTAGAAATGAAATTCAGTGCGGATTGGATGACAGGCACCCTAGGCACCCAGGATCGGCTTTAGTTTCACGTGTATCTCTTAAGCCGGCAGAGAAAACCCACCTGATATGCGCTCCACACAATTGAATAGAGACGCCGTTGATTTTCTATGGGAATTGCAGAAATGACTTCTAAGCCTCGAAATAATGACTTTTTTTTCCTAAGGTGGTAGGAATGAAACTCAGTGCGGGCTGGATGGGGTCCCCCCTGGGCACCGCAGACCTAAGCTTGTTTAACTCCTACCTCTTAAAGGGACCGAGAAAAAATGACCTTTTCTGCACTCCAATGTAAGTCAATGGGGCGATTTTTTGGCTATGTGCTAGAAATGAAATTCAGTGCGGATTGGATGACAGGCACCCTAGGCACCCAGGATCGGCTTTAGTTTCATGTGTATCTCTTAAGCCGGCAGAGAAAACCCACCTGATATGCGCTCCACACAATTGAATAGAGACGCCATTGATTTTCTATGGGAATTGCAGAAATGACTTCTAAGCCTCGAAATAATGACTTTTTTTCCTAAGGTGGTAGGAATTAAACTCAGTGCGGGCTGGATGGGTTCCCCCCTAGGCACCGCAGACCTAAGCTTGTTTAACTCCTACCTCTTAAAGGGACCGAGAAAAAATGACCTTTTCTGCACTCCAATGTAAGTCAATGGGGCGATTTTTTGGCTATGTGCTAGAAATGAAATTCAGTGCGGATTGGATGACAGGCACCCTAGGCACCCAGGATCGGCTTTAGTTTCACGTGTATCTCTTAAGCCGGCAGAGAAAACCCACCTGATATGCGCTCCACACAATTGAATAGAGACGCCGTTGATTTTCTATAGGAATTGAAGAAATGACTTCTAAGCCTCAAAATAATGACTTTTTTCCCTAAGGTGGTAGGAATGAAACTCAGTGCGGGCTGGATGGGGTCCCCCCTGGGCACCGCAGACCTAAGCTTGTTTAACTCCTACCTCTTAAAGGGACCGAGAAAAAATGACCTTTTCTGCACTCCAATGTAAGTCAATGGGGCGATTTTTTGGCTATGTGCTAGAAATGAAATTCAGTGCGGATTGAATGACAGGCACCCTGGGGACCCAGGATCGGCTTTAGTTTCATGTGAATCTCTTAAGCCGGCAGAGAAAACCCACCTGATATGCGCTCCACACAATTGAATAGAGACGCCGTTGATTTTCTATGGGAATTGCAGAAATGACTTCTAAGCCTCGAAATAATGACTTTTTTTCCTAAGGAGGTAGGAATGAAACTCAGTGCGGGCTGGATGGGGTCCCCCCTGGGCACCGCAGACCTAAGCTTGTTTAACTCCTACCTCTTAAAGGGACCGAGAAAAAATGACCTTTTCTGCACTCCAATGTAAGTCAATGGGGCGATTTTTTGGCTATGTGCTAGAAATGAAATTCAGTGCGGATTGGATGACAGGCACCCTGGGGACCCAGGATCGGCTTTAGTTTCATGTGTATCTCTTAAGCCGGCAGAGAAAACCCACCTGATATGCGCTCCACACAATTGAATAGAGACGCCGTTGATTTTCTATGGGAATTGCAGAAATGACTTCTAAGCCTCAAAATAATGACTTTTTTTTCCTAAGGTGGTAGGAATGAAACTCAGTGCGGGCTGGATGGGGTTCCCCCTGGGCACCGCAGACCTAAGCTTGTTTAACTCCTACCTCTTAAAGGGACCGAGAAAAAATGACCTTTTCTGCACTCCAATGTAAGTCAATGGGGCGATTTTTTGGCTATGTGCTAGAAATGAAATTCAGTGCGGATTGGATGACAGGCACCCTGGGGACCCAGGATCGGCTTTAGTTTCATGTGTATTTCTTAAGCCGGCAGAGAAAACCCACCTGATATGCGCTCCACACAATTGAATAGAGACGCCGTTGATTTTCTATGGGAATTGCAGAAATGACTTCTAAGCCTCAAAATAATGACTTTTTTTCCTAAGGTGGTAGGAATGAAACTCAGTGCGGGCTGGATGGGGTTCCCCCTGGGCACCGCAGACCTAAGCTTGTTTAACTCCTACCTCTTAAAGGGACCGAGAAAAAATGACCTTTTCTGCACTCCAATGTAAGTCAATGGGGCGATTTTTTGGCTATGTGCTAGAAATGAAATTCAGTGCGGATTGGATGACAGGCACCCTGGGGACCCAGGATCGGCTTTAGTTTCATGTGTATCTCTTAAGCCGGCAGAGAAAACCCACCTGATATGCGCTCCACACAATTGAATAGAGACGCCGTTGATTTTCTATGGGAATTGCAGAAATGACTTCTAAGCCTCGAAATAATGACTTTTTTTCCTAAGGTGGTAGGAATGAAACTCAGTGCGGGCTGGATGGGGTCCCCCCTGGGCACCGCAGACCTAAGCTTGTTTAACTCCTACCTCTTAAAGGGACCGAGAAAAAATGACCTTTTCTGCACTCCAATGTAAGTCAATGGGGCGATTTTTTGGCTATGTGCTAGAAATGAAATTCAGTGCGGATTGGATGACAGGCACCCTAGGCACCCAGGATCGGCTTTAGTTTCACGTGTATCTCTTAAGCCGGCAGAGAAAACCCACCTGATATGCGCTCCACACAATTGAATAGAGACGCCGTTGATTTTCTATGGGAATTGCAGAAATGACTTCTAAGCCTCAAAATAATGACTTTTTTTTCCTAAGGTGGTAGGAATGAAACTCAGTGCGGGCTGGATGGGGTTCCCCCTGGGCACCGCAGACCTAAGCTTGTTTAACTCCTACCTCTTAAAGGGACCGAGAAAAAATGACCTTTTCTGCACTCCAATGTAAGTCAATGGGGCGATTTTTTGGCTATGTGCTAGAAATGAAATTCAGTGCGGATTGGATGACAGGCACCCTGGGGACCCAGGATCGGCTTTAGTTTCATGTGTATTTCTTAAGCCGGCAGAGAAAACCCACCTGATATGCGCTCCACACAATTGAATAGAGACGCCGTTGATTTTCTATGGGAATTGCAGAAATGACTTCTAAGCCTCAAAATAATGACTTTTTTTCCTAAGGTGGTAGGAATGAAACTCAGTGCGGGCTGGATGGGGTTCCCCCTGGGCACCGCAGACCTAAGCTTGTTTAACTCCTACCTCTTAAAGGGACCGAGAAAAAATGACCTTTTCTGCACTCCAATGTAAGTCAATGGGGCGATTTTTTGGCTATGTGCTAGAAATGAAATTCAGTGCGGATTGGATGACAGGCACCCTGGGGACCCAGGATCGGCTTTAGTTTCATGTGTATCTCTTAAGCCGGCAGAGAAAACCCACCTGATATGCGCTCCACACAATTGAATAGAGACGCCGTTGATTTTCTATGGGAATTGCAGAAATGACTTCTAAGCCTCGAAATAATGACTTTTTTTCCTAAGGTGGTAGGAATGAAACTCAGTGCGGGCTGGATGGGGTCCCCCCTGGGCACCGCAGACCTAAGCTTGTTTAACTCCTACCTCTTAAAGGGACCGAGAAAAAATGACCTTTTCTGCACTCCAATGTAAGTCAATGGGGCTATTTTTTGGCTATGTGCTAGAAATGAAATTCAGTGCGGATTGGATGACAGGCACCCTAGGCACCCAGGATCGGCTTTAGTTTCACGTGTATCTCTTAAGCCGGCAGAGAAAACCCACCTGATATGCGCTCCACACAATTGAATAGAGACGCCATTGATTTTCTATGGGAATTGCAGAAATGACTTCTAAGCCTCGAAATAATGACTTTTTTTCCTAAGGTGGTAGGAATGAAACTCAGTGCGGGCTGGATGGGGTCCCCCCTGGGCACCGCAGACCTAAGCTTGTTTAACTCCTACCTCTTAAAGGGACCGAGAAAAAATGACCTTTTCTGCACTCCAATGTAAGTCAATGGGGCGATTTTTTGGCTATGTGCTAGAAATGAAATGCAGTGCGGATTGGATGACAGGCACCCTAGGCACCCAGGATCGGCTTTAGTTTCACGTGTATCTCTTAAGCCGGCAGAGAAAACCCACCTGATATGCGCTCCACACAATTGAATAGAGACGCCGTTGATTTTCTATGGGAATTGAAGAAATGACTTCTAAGCCTCAAAATAATGACTTTTTTTCCTAAGGTGGTAGGAATGAAACTCAGTGCGGGCTGGATGGGGTCCCCCCTGGGCACCGCAGACCTAAGCTTGTTTAACTCCTACCTCTTAAAGGGACCGAGAAAAAATGACCTTTTCTGCACTCCAATGTAAGTCAATGGGGCGATTTTTTGGCTATGTGCTAGAAATGAAATTCAGTGCGGATTGGATGACAGGCACCCTAGGCACCCAGGATCGGCTTTAGTTTCACGTGTATCTCTTAAGCCGGCAGATAAAACCCACCTGATATGCGCTCCACACAATTGAATAGAGACGCCGTTGATTTTCTATGGGAATTGCAGAAATGACTTCTAAGCCTCAAAATAATGACTTTTTTTCCTAAGGTGGTAGGAATGAAACTCAGTGCGGGCTGGATGGGGTCCCCCCTGGGCACCGCAGACCTAAGCTTGTTTAACTCCTACCTCTTAAAGGGACCGAGAAAAAATGACCTTTTCTGCACTCCAATGTAAGTCAATGGGGCGATTTTTTGGCTATGTGCTAGAAATGAAATTCAGTGCGGATTGGATGACAGGCACCCTAGGCACCCAGGATCGGCTTTAGTTTCACGTGTATCTCTTAAGCCGGCAGAGAAAACCCACCTGATATGCGCTCCACACAATTGAATAGAGACGCCGTTGATTTTCTATGGGAATTGCAGAAATGACTTCTAAGCCTCAAAATAATGACTTTTTTTCCTAAGGTGGTAGGAATGAAACTCAGTGCGGGCTGGATGGGGTCCCCCCTGGGCACCGCAGACCTAAGCTTGTTTAACTCCTACCTCTTAAAGGGACCGAGAAAAAATGACCTTTTCTGCACTCCAATGTAAGTCAATGGGGCGATTTTTTGGCTATGTGCTAGAAATGAAATTCAGTGCGGATTGGATGACAGGCACCCTAGGCACCCAGGATCGGCTTTAGTTTCACGTGTATCTCTTAAGCCGGCAGAGAAAACCCACCTGATATGCGCTCCACACAATTGAATAGAGACGCCGTTGATTTTCTATGGGAATTGCAGAAATGACTTCTAAGCCTCAAAATAATGACTTTTTTTCCTAAGGTGGTAGGAATGAAACTCAGTGCGGGCTGGATGGGGTCCCCCCTGGGCACCGCAGACCTAAGCTTGTTTAACTCCTACCTCTTAAAGGGACCGAGAAAAAATGACCTTTTCTGCACTCCAATGTAAGTCAATGGGGCGATTTTTTGGCTATGTGCTAGAAATGAAATTCAGTGCGGATTGGATGACAGGCACCCTAGGCACCCAGGATCGGCTTTAGTTTCACGTGTATCTCTTAAGCCGGCAGAGAAAACCCACCTGATATGCGCTCCACACAATTGAATAGAGACGCCGTTGATTTTCTATGGGAATTGCAGAAATGACTTCTAAGCCTCAAAATAATGACTTTTTTTCCTAAGGTGGTAGGAATGAAACTCAGTGCGGGCTGGATGGGGTCCCCCCTGGGCACCGCAGACCTAAGCTTGTTTAACTCCTACCTCTTAAAGGGACCGAGAAAAAATGACCTTTTCTGCACTCCAATGTAAGTCAATGGGGCGATTTTTTGGCTATGTGCTAGAAATGAAATTCAGTGCGGATTGGATGACAGGCACCCTAGGCACCCAGGATCGGCTTTAGTTTCACGTGTATCTCTTAAGCCGGCAGAGAAAACCCACCTGATATGCGCTCCACACAATTGAATAGAGACGCCGTTGATTTTCTATGGGAATTGCAGAAATGACTTCTAAGCCTCAAAATAATGACTTTTTTTCCTAAGGTGGTAGGAATGAAACTCAGTGCGGGCTGGATGGGGTCCCCCCTGGGCACCGCAGACCTAAGCTTGTTTAACTCCTACCTCTTAAAGGGACCGAGAAAAAATGACCTTTTCTGCACTCCAATGTAAGTCAATGGGGCGATTTTTTGGCTATGTGCTAGAAATGAAATTCAGTGCGGATTGGATGACAGGCACCCTAGGCACCCAGGATCGGCTTTAGTTTCACGTGTATCTCTTAAGCCGGCAGAGAAAACCCACCTGATATGCGCTCCACACAATTGAATAGAGACGCCGTTGATTTTCTATGGGAATTGCAGAAATGACTTCTAAGCCTCAAAATAATGACTTTTTTTCCTAAGGTGGTAGGAATGAAACTCAGTGCGGGCTGGATGGGGTCCCCCTGGGCACCGCAGACCTAAGCTTGTTTAACTCCTACCTCTTAAAGGGACCGAGAAAAAATGACCTTTTCTGCACTCCAATGTAAGTCAATGGGGCGATTTTTTGGCTATGTGCTAGAAATGAAATTCAGTGCGGATTGGATGACAGGCACCCTAGGCACCCAGGATCGGCTTTAGTTTCACGTGTATCTCTTAAGCCGGCAGAGAAAACCCACCTGATATGCGCTCCACACAATTGAATAGAGACGCCGTTGATTTTCTATGGGAATTGCAGAAATGACTTCTAAGCCTCAAAATAATGACTTTTTTTCCTAAGGTGGTAGGAATGAAACTCAGTGCGGGCTGGATGGGGTCCCCCCTGGGCACCGCAGACCTAAGCTTGTTTAACTCCTACCTCTTAAAGGGACCGAGAAAAAATGACCTTTTCTGCACTCCAATGTAAGTCAATGGGGCGATTTTTTGGCTATGTGCTAGAAATGAAATTCAGTGCGGATTGGATGACAGGCACCCTAGGCACCCAGGATCGGCTTTAGTTTCACGTGTATCTCTTAAGCCGGCAGAGAAAACCCACCTGATATGCGCTCCACACAATTGAATAGAGACGCCGTTGATTTTCTATGGGAATTGCAGAAATGACTTCTAAGCCTCAAAATAATGACTTTTTTTCCTAAGGTGGTAGGAATGAAACTCAGTGCGGGCTGGATGGGGTCCCCCCTGGGCACCGCAGACCTAAGCTTGTTTAACTCCTACCTCTTAAAGGGACCGAGAAAAAATGACCTTTTCTGCACTCCAATGTAAGTCAATGGGGCGATTTTTTGGCTATGTGCTAGAAATGAAATTCAGTGCGGATTGGATGACAGGCACCCTAGGCACCCAGGATCGGCTTTAGTTTCACGTGTATCTCTTAAGCCGGCAGAGAAAACCCACCTGATATGCGCTCCACACAATTGAATAGAGACGCCGTTGATTTTCTATGGGAATTGCAGAAATGACTTCTAAGCCTCAAAATAATGACTTTTTTTCCTAAGGTGGTAGGAATGAAACTCAGTGCGGGCTGGATGGGGTCCCCCTGGGCACCGCAGACCTAAGCTTGTTTAACTCCTACCTCTTAAAGGGACCGAGAAAAAATGACCTTTTCTGCACTCCAATGTAAGTCAATGGGGCGATTTTTTGGCTATGTGCTAGAAATGAAATTCAGTGCGGATTGGATGACAGGCACCCTAGGCACCCAGGATCGGCTTTAGTTTCACGTGTATCTCTTAAGCCGGCAGAGAAAACCCACCTGATATGCGCTCCACACAATTGAATAGGAGACGCCGTTGATTTTTCTATGGGAATTGCAGAAATGACTTCTAAGCCTCAAAATAATGACTTTTTTTCCTAAGGTGGTAGGAATGAAACTCAGGTGCGGGGCTGGATGGGGTCCCCCCTGGGCACCGCAGACCTAAGCTTGTTTAACTCCTACCTCTTAAAGGGACCGAGAAAAAATGACCTTTTCTGCACTCCAATGTAAGTCAATGGGGCGATTTTTTGGCTATGTGCTAGAAATGAAATTCAGTGCGGATTGGATGACAGGCACCCTAGGCACCCAGGATCGGCTTTAGTTTCACGTGTATCTCTTAAGCGGCAGAGAAAATCCCACCTGATATGCGCTCCACACAATTGAATAGAGACGCCGTTGATTTTCTATGGGAATTGCAGAAATGACTTCTAAGCCTCAAAATAATGACTTTTTTTCCTAAGGTGGTAGGAATGAAACTCAGTGTGGGCTGGATGGGGTCCCCCCTGGGCACCGCAGACCTAAGCTTGTTTAACTCCTACCTCTTAAAGGGACCGAGAAAAAATGACCTTTTCTGCACTCCAATGTAAGTCAATGGGGCGATTTTTTGGCTATGTGCTAGAAATGAAATTCAGTGCGGATTGGATGACAGGCACCCTAGGCAGCCAGGATCGGCTTTAGTTTCACGTGTATCTCTTAAGCCGGCAGAGAAAACCCACCTGATATGCGCTCCACACAATTGAATTAGAGACGCCGTTGATTTTCTATGGGAATTGCAGAAATGACTTCTAAGCCTCAAAATAATGACTTTTTTTTCCTAAGGTGGTAGGAATGAAACTCAGTGCGGGCTGGATGGGGTCCCCCCTGGGCACCGCAGACCTAAGCTTGTTTAACTCCTACCTCTTAAAGGGACCGAGAAAAAATGACCTTTTCTGCACTCCAATGTAAGTCAATGGGGCGATTTTTTTGGCTATGTGCTAGAAATGAAATTCAGTGCGGATTGGATGACAGGCACCCTAGGCACCCAGGATCGGCTTTAGTTTCACGTGTATCTCTTAAGCCGGCAGAGAAAACCCACCTGATATGCGCTCCACACAATTGAATAGAGACGCCGTTGATTTTCTATGGGAATTGCAGAAATGACTTCTAAGCCTCAAAATAATGACTTTTTTTCCTAAGGTGGTAGGAATGAAACTCAGTGCGGGCTGGATGGGGTCCCCCCTGGGCACCGCAGACCTAAGCTTGTTTAACTCCTACCTCTTAAAGGGACCGAGAAAAAATGACCTTTTCTGCACTCCAATGTAAGTCAATGGGGCGATTTTTTTGGCTATGTGCTAGAAATGAAATTCAGTGCGGATTGGATGACAGGCACCCTAGGCACCCAGGATCGGCTTTAGTTTCACGTGTATCTCTTAAGCCGGCAGAGAAAATCCCACCTGATATGCGCTCCACACAATTGAATAGAGACGCCAGTTGATTTTCTATGGGAATTGCAGAAATGACTTCTAAGCCTCAAAATAATGACTTTTTTTCCTAAGGTGGTAGGAATGAAACTCAGTGCTGGGCTGGATGGGGTCCCCCCTGGGCACCGCAGACCTAAGCTTGTTTAACTCCTACCTCTTAAAGGGACCGAGAAAAAATGACCTTTTCTGCACTCCAATGTAAGTCAATGGGGCGATTTTTTGGCTATGTGCTAGAAATGAAATTCAGTGCGGATTGGATGACAGGCACCCTAGGCACCCAGGATCGGCTTTAGTTTCACGTGTATCTCTTAAGCCGGCAGAGAAAACCCACCTGATATGCGCTCCACACAATTGAATAGAGACGCCGTTGATTTTCTATGGGAATTGCAGAAATGACTTCTAAGCCTCAAAATAATGACTTTTTTTCCTAAGGTGGTAGGAATGAAACTCAGTGCGGGCTGGATGGGGTCCCCCCTGGGCACCGCAGACCTAAGCTTGTTTAACTCCTACCTCTTAAAGGGACCGAGAAAAAATGACCTTTTCTGCACTCCAATGTAAGTCAATGGGGCGATTTTTTTGGCTATGTGCTAGAAATGAAATTCAGTGCGGATTGGATGACAGGCACCCTAGGCACCCAGGATCGGCTTTAGTTTCACGTGTATCTCTTAAGCCGGCAGAGAAAACCCACCTGATATGCGCTCCACACAATTGAATAGAGACGCCGTTGATTTTCTATGGGAATTGCAGAAATGACTTCTAAGCCTCAAAATAATGACTTTTTTTCCTAAGGTGGTAGGAATGAAACTCAGTGCGGGCTGGATGGGGTCCCCCCTGGGCACCGCAGACCTAAGCTTGTTTAACTCCTACCTCTTAAAGGGACCGAGAAAAAATGACCTTTTCTGCACTCCAATGTAAGTCAATGGGGCGATTTTTTGGCTATGTGCTAGAAATGAAATTCAGTGCGGATTGGATGACAGGCACCCTAGGCACCCAGGATCGGCTTTAGTTTCACGTGTATCTCTTAAGCCGGCAGAGAAAACCCACCTGATATGCGCTCCACACAATTGAATAGAGACGCCGTTGATTTTCTATGGGAATTGCAGAAATGACTTCTAAGCCTCAAAATAATGACTTTTTTTTCCTAAGGTGGTAGGAATGAAACTCAGTGCGGGCTGGATGGGGTCCCCCCTGGGCACCGCAGACCTAAGCTTGTTTAACTCCTACCTCTTAAAGGGACCGAGAAAAAATGACCTTTTCTGCACTCCAATGTAAGTCAATGGGGCGATTTTTTGGCTATGTGCTAGAAATGAAATTCAGTGCGGATTGGATGACAGGCACCCTAGGCACCCAGGATCGGCTTTAGTTTCACGTGTATCTCTTAAGCCGGCAGAGAAAATCCACCTGATATGCGCTCCACACAATTGAATAGAGACGCCATTGATTTTCTATGGGAATTGCAGAAATGACTTCTAAGCCTCAAAATAATGACTTTTTTTTCCTAAGGTGGTAGGAATGAAACTCAGTGCGGGCTGGATGGGGTCCCCCCTGGGCACCGCAGACCTAAGCTTGTTTAACTCCTACCTCTTAAAGGGACCGAGAAAAAATGACCTTTTCTGCACTCCAATGTAAGTCAATGGGGCGATTTTTTGGCTATGTGCTAGAAATGAAATTCAGTGCGGATTGGATGACAGGCACCCTAGGCACCCAGGATCGGCTTTAGTTTCACGTGTATCTCTTAAGCCGGCAGAGAAAACCCACCTGATATGCGCTCCACACAATTGAATTAGAGACGCCGTTGATTTTCTATGGGAATTGCAGAAATGACTTCTAAGCCTCAAAATAATGACTTTTTTTCCTAAGGTGGTAGGAATGAAACTCAGTGCGGGCTGGATGGGGTCCCCCCTGGGCACCGCAGACCTAAGCTTGTTTAACTCCTACCTCTTAAAGGGACCGAGAAAAAATGACCTTTTCTGCACTCCAATGTAAGTCAATGGGGCGATTTTTTGGCTATGTGCTAGAAATGAAATTCAGTGCGGATTGGATGACAGGCACCCTAGGCACCCAGGATCGGCTTTAGTTTCACGTGTATCTCTTAAGCCGGCAGAGAAAACCCACCTGATATGCGCTCCACACAATTGAATAGAGACGCCGTTGATTTTCTATGGGAATTGCAGAAATGACTTCTAAGCCTCAAAATAATGACTTTTTTTCCTAAGGTGGTAGGAATGAAACTCAGTGCGGGCTGGATGGGGTCCCCCCTGGGCACCGCAGACCTAAGCTTGTTTAACTCCTACCTCTTAAAGGGACCGAGAAAAAATGACCTTTTCTGCACTCCAATGTAAGTCAATGGGGCGATTTTTTTGGCTATGTGCTAGAAATGAAATTCAGTGCGGATTGGATGACAGGCACCCTAGGCACCCAGGATCGGCTTTAGTTTCACGTGTATCTCTTAAGCCGGCAGAGAAAACCCACCTGATATGCGCTCCACACAATTGAATAGAGACGCCGTTGATTTTCTATGGGAATTGCAGAAATGACTTCTAAGCCTCAAAATAATGACTTTTTTTCCTAAGGTGGTAGGAATGAAACTCAGTGCGGGCTGGATGGGGTCCCCCCTGGGCACCGCAGACCTAAGCTTGTTTAACTCCTACCTCTTAAAGGGACCGAGAAAAAATGACCTTTTCTGCACTCCAATGTAAGTCAATGGGGCGATTTTTTGGCTATGTGCTAGAAATGAAATTCAGTGCGGATTGGATGACAGGCACCCTAGGCACCCAGGATCGGCTTTAGTTTCACGTGTATCTCTTAAGCCGGCAGAGAAAACCCACCTGATATGCGCTCCACACAATTGAATAGAGACGCCGTTGATTTTCTATGGGAATTGCAGAAATGACTTCTAAGCCTCAAAATAATGACTTTTTTTCCTAAGGTGGTAGGAATGAAACTCAGTGCGGGCTGGATGGGGTCCCCCCTGGGCACCGCAGACCTAAGCTTGTTTAACTCCTACCTCTTAAAGGGACCGAGAAAAAATGACCTTTTCTGCACTCCAATGTAAGTCAATGGGGCGATTTTTTGGCTATGTGCTAGAAATGAAATTCAGTGCGGATTGGATGACAGGCACCCTAGGCACCCAGGATCGGCTTTAGTTTCACGTGTATCTCTTAAGCCGGCAGAGAAAACCCACCTGATATGCGCTCCACACAATTGAATAGAGACGCCGTTGATTTTCTATGGGAATTGCAGAAATGACTTCTAAGCCTCAAAATAATGACTTTTTTTCCTAAGGTGGTAGGAATGAAACTCAGTGCGGGCTGGATGGGGTCCCCCCTGGGCACCGCAGACCTAAGCTTGTTTAACTCCTACCTCTTAAAGGGACCGAGAAAAAATGACCTTTTCTGCACTCCAATGTAAGTCAATGGGGCGATTTTTTGGCTATGTGCTAGAAATGAAATTCAGTGCGGATTGGATGACAGGCACCCTAGGCACCCAGGATCGGCTTTAGTTTCACGTGTATCTCTTAAGCCGGCAGAGAAAACCCACCTGATATGCGCTCCACACAATTGAATAGAGACGCCGTTGATTTTCTATGGGAATTGCAGAAATGACTTCTAAGCCTCAAAATAATGACTTTTTTTCCTAAGGTGGTAGGAATGAAACTCAGTGCGGGCTGGATGGGGTCCCCCCTGGGCACCGCAGACCTAAGCTTGTTTAACTCCTACCTCTTAAAGGGACCGAGAAAAAATGACCTTTTCTGCACTCCAATGTAAGTCAATGGGGCGATTTTTTGGCTATGTGCTAGAAATGAAATTCAGTGCGGATTGGATGACAGGCACCCTAGGCACCCAGGATCGGCTTTAGTTTCACGTGTATCTCTTAAGCCGGCAGAGAAAACCCACCTGATATGCGCTCCACACAATTGAATAGAGACGCCGTTGATTTTCTATGGGAATTGCAGAAATGACTTCTAAGCCTCAAAATAATGACTTTTTTTCCTAAGGTGGTAGGAATGAAACTCAGTGCGGGCTGGATGGGGTCCCCCCTGGGCACCGCAGACCTAAGCTTGTTTAACTCCTACCTCTTAAAGGGACCGAGAAAAAATGACCTTTTCTGCACTCCAATGTAAGTCAATGGGGCGATTTTTTGGCTATGTGCTAGAAATGAAATTCAGTGCGGATTGGATGACAGGCACCCTAGGCACCCAGGATCGGCTTTAGTTTCACGTGTATCTCTTAAGCCGGCAGAGAAAACCCACCTGATATGCGCTCCACACAATTGAATAGAGACGCCGTTGATTTTCTATGGGAATTGCAGAAATGACTTCTAAGCCTCAAAATAATGACTTTTTTTCCTAAGGTGGTAGGAATGAAACTCAGTGCGGGCTGGATGGGGTCCCCCCTGGGCACCGCAGACCTAAGCTTGTTTAACTCCTACCTCTTAAAGGGACCGAGAAAAAATGACCTTTTCTGCACTCCAATGTAAGTCAATGGGGCGATTTTTTGGCTATGTGCTAGAAATGAAATTCAGTGCGGATTGGATGACAGGCACCCTAGGCACCCAGGATCGGCTTTAGTTTCACGTGTATCTCTTAAGCCGGCAGAGAAAACCCACCTGATATGCGCTCCACACAATTGAATAGAGACGCCGTTGATTTTCTATGGGAATTGCAGAAATGACTTCTAAGCCTCAAAATAATGACTTTTTTTCCTAAGGTGGTAGGAATGAAACTCAGTGCGGGCTGGATGGGGTCCCCCCTGGGCACCGCAGACCTAAGCTTGTTTAACTCCTACCTCTTAAAGGGACCGAGAAAAAATGACCTTTTCTGCACTCCAATGTAAGTCAATGGGGCGATTTTTTGGCTATGTGCTAGAAATGAAATTCAGTGCGGATTGGATGACAGGCACCCTAGGCACCCAGGATCGGCTTTAGTTTCACGTGTATCTCTTAAGCCGGCAGAGAAAACCCACCTGATATGCGCTCCACACAATTGAATAGAGACGCCGTTGATTTTCTATGGGAATTGCAGAAATGACTTCTAAGCCTCAAAATAATGACTTTTTTTCCTAAGGTGGTAGGAATGAAACTCAGTGCGGGCTGGATGGGGTCCCCCCTGGGCACCGCAGACCTAAGCTTGTTTAACTCCTACCTCTTAAAGGGACCGAGAAAAAATGACCTTTTCTGCACTCCAATGTAAGTCAATGGGGCGATTTTTTGGCTATGTGCTAGAAATGAAATTCAGTGCGGATTGGATGACAGGCACCCTAGGCACCCAGGATCGGCTTTAGTTTCACGTGTATCTCTTAAGCCGGCAGAGAAAACCCACCTGATATGCGCTCCACACAATTGAATAGAGACGCCGTTGATTTTCTATGGGAATTGCAGAAATGACTTCTAAGCCTCAAAATAATGACTTTTTTTCCTAAGGTGGTAGGAATGAAACTCAGTGCGGGCTGGATGGGGTCCCCCCTGGGCACCGCAGACCTAAGCTTGTTTAACTCCTACCTCTTAAAGGGACCGAGAAAAAATGACCTTTTCTGCACTCCAATGTAAGTCAATGGGGCGATTTTTTGGCTATGTGCTAGAAATGAAATTCAGTGCGGATTGGATGACAGGCACCCTAGGCACCCAGGATCGGCTTTAGTTTCACGTGTATCTCTTAAGCCGGCAGAGAAAACCCACCTGATATGCGCTCCACACAATTGAATAGAGACGCCGTTGATTTTCTATGGGAATTGCAGAAATGACTTCTAAGCCTCAAAATAATGACTTTTTTTCCTAAGGTGGTAGGAATGAAACTCAGTGCGGGCTGGATGGGGTCCCCCCTGGGCACCGCAGACCTAAGCTTGTTTAACTCCTACCTCTTAAAGGGACCGAGAAAAAATGACCTTTTCTGCACTCCAATGTAAGTCAATGGGGCGATTTTTTGGCTATGTGCTAGAAATGAAATTCAGTGCGGATTGGATGACAGGCACCCTAGGCACCCAGGATCGGCTTTAGTTTCACGTGTATCTCTTAAGCCGGCAGAGAAAACCCACCTGATATGCGCTCCACACAATTGAATAGAGACGCCGTTGATTTTCTATGGGAATTGCAGAAATGACTTCTAAGCCTCAAAATAATGACTTTTTTTCCTAAGGTGGTAGGAATGAAACTCAGTGCGGGCTGGATGGGGTCCCCCCTGGGCACCGCAGACCTAAGCTTGTTTAACTCCTACCTCTTAAAGGGACCGAGAAAAAATGACCTTTTCTGCACTCCAATGTAAGTCAATGGGGCGATTTTTTGGCTATGTGCTAGAAATGAAATTCAGTGCGGATTGGATGACAGGCACCCTAGGCACCCAGGATCGGCTTTAGTTTCACGTGTATCTCTTAAGCCGGCAGAGAAAACCCACCTGATATGCGCTCCACACAATTGAATAGAGACGCCGTTGATTTTCTATGGGAATTGCAGAAATGACTTCTAAGCCTCAAAATAATGACTTTTTTTCCTAAGGTGGTAGGAATGAAACTCAGTGCGGGCTGGATGGGGTCCCCCCTGGGCACCGCAGACCTAAGCTTGTTTAACTCCTACCTCTTAAAGGGACCGAGAAAAAATGACCTTTTCTGCACTCCAATGTAAGTCAATGGGGCGATTTTTTGGCTATGTGCTAGAAATGAAATTCAGTGCGGATTGGATGACAGGCACCCTAGGCACCCAGGATCGGCTTTAGTTTCACGTGTATCTCTTAAGCCGGCAGAGAAAACCCACCTGATATGCGCTCCACACAATTGAATAGAGACGCCGTTGATTTTCTATGGGAATTGCAGAAATGACTTCTAAGCCTCAAAATAATGACTTTTTTTCCTAAGGTGGTAGGAATGAAACTCAGTGCGGGCTGGATGGGGTCCCCCCTGGGCACCGCAGACCTAAGCTTGTTTAACTCCTACCTCTTAAAGGGACCGAGAAAAAATGACCTTTTCTGCACTCCAATGTAAGTCAATGGGGCGATTTTTTGGCTATGTGCTAGAAATGAAATTCAGTGCGGATTGGATGACAGGCACCCTAGGCACCCAGGATCGGCTTTAGTTTCACGTGTATCTCTTAAGCCGGCAGAGAAAACCCACCTGATATGCGCTCCACACAATTGAATAGAGACGCCGTTGATTTTCTATGGGAATTGCAGAAATGACTTCTAAGCCTCAAAATAATGACTTTTTTTCCTAAGGTGGTAGGAATGAAACTCAGTGCGGGCTGGATGGGGTCCCCCCTGGGCACCGCAGACCTAAGCTTGTTTAACTCCTACCTCTTAAAGGGACCGAGAAAAAATGACCTTTTCTGCACTCCAATGTAAGTCAATGGGGCGATTTTTTGGCTATGTGCTAGAAATGAAATTCAGTGCGGATTGGATGACAGGCACCCTAGGCACCCAGGATCGGCTTTAGTTTCATGTGTATTTCTTAAGCCGGCAGAGAAAACCCACCTGATATGCGCTCCACACAATTGAATAGAGACGCCGTTGATTTTCTTTCAAAATTTAGTTTTTATTGAAACAAGAATGAACTTTTCAGTATAAATCTCACAGCATGGAGGAAACAATAGTAAAACTTGTTAATATATTAAAATAGTA
>NW_027208886.1:0-42199 GCF_027789765.1 Dendropsophus ebraccatus
CCCTCATTTAAATTGCTTTGGAGTATAGGCAGCACGGTTGGCTCAGTGTGGTTAGCACAGTAGCCTTGCAGCGCTGGGTCCCTGGGTTCAACTCCCACTAAAGGGCAAAAAACCAATTGCATTGCATGAATTACATAGCTTGGGTCGGCGCAGGGCTGGGGCTCGCGGCTTAAGTGCCTGGTATGATTGGCCACGTACATTGGGTGGGGGCGGGGCTTACCGACTTTAGCCTGTACAGTTGACAACACGCAATGCTTACTGTCCCCTCTTCGCAGACGCAACATGTTCTTTACCTTTGTCGCTGGGGCCGCTGTTACTTCTCATGCATAGCACCGCCATTGTTTTATTTAACATACCGCGCGATGGGGGCGTGCTTACCGGCTTAAGCCCGGTACAGTCGGCAACTTGCAGTGCATTGCGTAGCGTCGGTGCCGGGGGCGGGGCTTACCGCGATGGGGGCGGGGCTTACCGGCTTAAGCCCGGTACAGTCGGCAACTTGCAGTGCGTTGCGTAGCGTCGGTGCCGGGGGGCGGGGCTTACCGCGATGGGGGAGGGGATTACCGGCTTAAGCCCGGTACAGTCGGCAACTTGCAGTGCATTGCGTAGCGTCGTGCCGGGGGCGGGGCTTACCGCGATGGGGGCGGGGCTTACCGGCGTAAGCCCGTACAGTCGGCAACTTGCAGTGCGTTGCGTAGCGTCGGTGCCGGGGGGCGGGGCTTACCGCGATGGGGCGGGGCTTACCGGCTTAAGCCCGGTACAGATGGAAACATGCAGTGCATTGCATAGCGTCGGCGCCGGGGCGGGGCTTACCGCGATGGGGCGGGGCTTACCGGCTTAAGCCCTGTACAGTCGCAACATACAGTGCATTGCGTAGCGTCGGTGCCGGGGGCGGGGCTTACCGCCATGGGGGCGGGGCTTACCGCGTCATGCCAGGTACGGTGTGCAACTATGGCAACATGCAATGCTTACTGTCACCTTTTCAGCAGACGCAACCCATCATTTCCTTTGGCGCTGAAGCGGCTGCTACTTTTCATGACATAGCACCGCCACTTGTTTTTCAAACATGCCTCATTTAAATTGCTTTGGAGTAGAGGCAGCACGGTGGCTCAGTGGTTAGCACAGTAGCCTTGCAGCGCTGGGGTCCTGGGTTCAACTCCCACTAAGGGCAAAAAACCAATTGCATTGCAGTGAATTACATAGCATTGGGTCGGCGCAGGGGCGTGGCTCGCTGGCTTAAGCCTGGTATGATTGGCCACGTCATTGGGTGGGGGCGGGGCTTACAGGCTTTAGCCTGGTACAGTTGACAACACGCAATGCTTACTGCCAACCTCTTCAGCAGACGCAACACTTCGTTACCTTTTGCGCTGGGGCCGCTGTTACTTCTCATGGCAATAGCACCGCCATTTGTTTATTGAACATGCCACGCCGCGATGGGGGCGTGGCTTACCGGCTTAAGCCCGGTACAGTCGGCAACTTGCAGTGCATTGCGTAGCGTCGGTGCCGGGGGCGGGGGCTTACCGCGATGGGGGCGGGGCTTACCGGCTTAAGCCCGGTACAGTCGCAACTTGCAGTGCAGTTGCGTAGCGTCGGTGGCCGGGGGCGGGGCTTACCGCGATGGGGCGGGGCCTTACCGCTTCATGCAGGTACAGTGTGCAACTATTCAACATGCAATGCTTACTGTCACCTTTTTCAGCAGACTCAACCCATCATTTCCTTTGGCGCTGAAGCGGCTGCTACTTTTCAAGACATAGCACCGCCACTTGTTTTTAACATGCCCCTCATTTAAATTGCTTTGGAGTAAGGCAGCACGGTGGCTCAGTGGTTAGCACAGTAGCCTTGCAGCGCTGGGGTCCTGGGTTCACTCCCACTAAGGGCAAAAAACCAATTGCATTGCAGTGAATTACATAGCATTGGGTCGGCGCAGGGGGCGTGGCTCGCCGGCTTAAGCCTGGTGTGATTGGCCACGTCCATTGGATGGGGCGGGGCTTACCGGCTTTAGCCTGGTACAGTTGACAACACGCAATGCTTACTGCCACCTCTTCAGCAGACGCAACACTTCGTTACCTTTTGCGCTGGGGCCGCTGTTACTTCTCATGGCATAGCACCGCCATTTGTTTTTATTGAACATGCCCGCGCGATGGGGGCGTGGCTTACCGGCTTAAGCCCGGTACAGTCGGCAACTTGCAGTGCATTGCGTAGCGTCGGTGCCGGGGGCGGGCTTACCGCGATGGGGCGGGGCTTACCGGCTTAAGCCCGGTACAGTCGGCAACTTGCAGTGCGTTGCGTAGCGTCGGTGCCGGGGGCGGGGCTTACCGCGATGGGGCGGGGCTTACCGGCTTAAGCCCGGTACAGATGGAAACATGCAGTGCATTGCATAGCGTCGGCGCCGGGGGCGGGGCTTACCGCGATGGGGCGGGCTTACCGGCTTAAGCCCTGTACAGTCGGCAACATACAGTGCATTGCGTAGCGTCGGTGCCGGGGGCGGGGCTTACCGCCATGGGGGCGGGGCTTACCGCGTCATGCCAGGTACAGTGTGCAACTATGGCAACATGCAATGCTTACTGTCACCTTTTCAGCAGACGCAACCCATCATTTCCTTTGGCGCTGAAGCGGCTGCTACTTTTCATGACATAGCACCGCCACTTGTTTTTCAAACATGCCCTCATTTAAATTGCTTGGAGTAGAGGCAAGCACGGTGGCTCAGTGGTTAGCACAGTAGCCTTGCAGCGCTGGGGTCCTGGGTTCAACTCCCACTAAGGGCAAAAAACCAATTGCATTGCAGTGAATTACATAGCATTGGGTCGGCGCAGGGGGCGTGGCTCGCCGGCTTAAGCCTGGTATGATTGGCCACGTCCATTGGGTGGGGGCGGGGGCTTACCGGCTTTATGCCTGGTACAGTTGACAACACGCAATGCTTACTGCCACCTCTTCAGCAGACGCAACACTTCGTTACCTTTTGCGCTGGGGCCGCTGTTACTTCTCATGGCATAGCACCGCCATTTGTTTTATTGAACATGCCCGCGCGATGGGGGCGTGGCTTACCGGCTTAAGCCGGTACAGTCGGCAACTTGCAGTGCATTGCGTAGCGTCGGTGCCGGGGCGGGGCTTACCGCGATGGGGGCGGGGCTTACCGGCTTAAGCCCGGTACAGTCGGCAACTTGCAGTGCGTTGCGTAGCGTCGGTGCCGGGGGGCGGGGCTTACCGCGATGGGGCGGGGCTTACCGGCTTAAGCCCGGTACAGTCGGCAACTTGCAGTGCATTGCGTAGCGTCGGTGCCGGGGGCGGGGCTTACCGCGATGGGGGCGGGGCTTACCGGCTTAAGCCCGGTACAGTCGGCAACTTGCAGTGCGTTGCGTAGCGTCGGTGCCGGGGGGCGGGGCTTACCGCGATGGGGCGGGGCTTACCGGCTTAAGCCCGGTACAGATGGAAACATGCAGTGCATTGCATAGCGTCGGCGCCGGGGGCGGGGCTTACCGCGATGGGGCGGGGCTTACCGGCTTAAGCCCTGTACAGTCGGCAACATACAGTGCATTGCGTAGCGTCGGTGCCGGGGGCGGGGCTTACCGCCATGGGGGCGGGGCTTACCGCGTCATGCCAGGTACGGTGTGCAACTATGGCAACATGCAATGCTTACTGTCACCTTTTCAGCAGACGCAACCCATCATTTCCTTTGGCGCTGAAGCGGCTGCTACTTTTCATGACATAGCACCGCCACTTGTTTTTCAAACATGCCCTCATTTAAATTGCTTTGGAGTAGAGGCAGCACGGTGGCTCAGTGGTTAGCACAGTAGCCTAGCAGCGCTGGGGTCCTGGGTTCAACTCCCACTAAGTGGCAAAAAACCAATTGCATTGCAGTGAATTACATAGCATTGGGTCGGCGCAGGGGGCGTGGCTCGCTGGCTTAAGCCTGGTATGATTGGCCACGTACATTTGGTGGGGGCGGGGCTTACCGACTTTAGCCTGGTACAGTTGACAACACGCAAAGCTTACTGCCACCTCTTCAGCAGACGCAACACTTCGTACCTTTTGCGCTGGGGGCCGCTGTTACTTCTCATGGCATAGCACCGCCATTGTTTTATTGAACATGCCCTGCCGATGGGGGCGTGGCTTACCGGCTTAAGCCCGGTACAGTCGGCAAACTTGCAGTGCAGCTGCGTAGCGTCGGTGCCGGGGCGGGGCTAACCGAGATGGGGGCGGGGCTTACCGGACTTAAGACCGGTACAGTCGGCAACTTGCAGTGAGCGTTGCGTAGCGTCGGTGCCAGGGGGGCGGGGCTTACCGCGATGGGGCGGGGCTTACCGGCTTAAGCCCGGTACAGTCGGCAACTTGCAGTGCATTGCGTAGCGTCGGTGCCGGGGGCGGGGGCTTACCGCGATGGGGCGGGGCTTACCGCGTCATGCCAGGTACAGTGTGCAACTATGGCAACATGCAATGCTTACTGTCACCTTTTCAGCAGACGCAACCCATCATTTCCTTTGGCGCTGAAGCGGCTGCTACTTTTCAAGACATAGCACCGCCACTTGTTTTTTAAACATGCCCTCATTTAAATTGCTTTGGAGTAGAGGCAGCACGGTGGCTCAGTGGTTACACAGTAGCTTGCAGCGCTGGGGGTCCTGGGTTCAACTCCCACTAAGGGCAAAAAAACCAATTGCATTGCAGTGAATTACATAGCATTGGTTCGGCGCAGGGGGCGTGGCTCGCCGGCTTAAGCCTGGTGTGATTGGCCACGTCCATTGGGGGGGGGCGGGGCTTACCGGCTTTAGCCTGGTACAGTTGACAACAACGCAATGCTTACTGCCACCTCTTCAGCAGACGCAACACTTCGTTACCTTTTGCGCTGGGGCCGCTGTTACTTCTCATGGCATAGCACCGCCATTTGTTTTATTGAACATGCCCGCGCGATGGGGGCGTGGCTTACCGGCTTAAGCCCGGTACAGTCGGCAACTTGCAGTGCATTGCGTAGCGTCGGTGCCGGGGGCGGGGCTTACCGCGATGGGGGCGGGGCTTACCGGCTTAAGCCCGGTACAGTCGGCAACTTGCAGTGCGTTGCGTAGCGTCGGGGCCGGGGGCGGGGCTTACCGCGATGGGGCGGGGCTTACCGGCTTAAGCCCGTACAGATCGGCAACTTGCAGTGCATTGCGTAGCGTCGGTGCCGGGGGCGGGGCTTACCGCGATGGGGGCGGGGCTTACCGGCTTAAGCCGTATCGGCAACTTGCAGTGCGTTGCGTAGCGTCGGTGCGGGGGGCGGGCTTACGCGATGGGGCGGGGCTTACCGGCTTAAGCCCGGTACAGATGGAAACATGCAGTGCATTGCATAGCGTCGGTGCCGGGGGCGGGGCTTACCGCGATGGGGCGGGGCTTACCGGCTTAAGCCCGGTACAGTCGGCAACTTGCAGTGCATTGCGTAGCGTCGGTGCCGGGGGCGGGGCTTACTGCCATGGGGGCGGGGCTTACCGCGTCATGCCAGGTACGGTGTGCAACTATGGCAACATGCAATGCTTACTGTCACCTTTTCAGCAGACGCAACCCATCATTTCCTTTGGCGCTGAAGCGGCTGCTACTTTTCATGACATAGCACCGCCACTCTGTTTTTCAAACATGCCCTCATTTAAATTGCTTTGGAGTAGAGGCAGCACGGTGGCTCAGTGGTTAGCACAGTAGCCTTGCAGCGCTGGGGTCCTGGGTTCAACTCCCACTAAGGGCAAAAAACCAATTGCATTGCAGTGAATTACATAGCATTGGGTCGGCGCAGGGGGCGTGGCTCGCCGGCTTAAGCCTGGTATGATTGGCCACGTCCATTGGGTGGGGGCGGGGCTTACGGCTTTAGCCTGGTACAGTTGACAACACGCAATGCTTACTGCCACCTCTTCAGCAGACGCAACACTTCGTTACCTTTTGCGCTGGGGCCGCTGTTACTTCTCATGGCATAGCACCGCCATTTGTTTTATTGACATGCCCGCGCGATGGGGCGTGGCTTACCGGCTTAAGCCCGGTACAGTCGGCAACTTGCAGTGCATTGCGTAGCGTCGGTGCCGGGGGCGGGGCTTACCGCGATGGGGGCGGGGCTTACCGGCTTAAGCCCGGTACAGTCGGCAACTTGCAGTGCGTTTGCGTAGCGTCGTGCCGGGGGGCGGGCTTACCGCGATGGGGCGGGGCTTACCGGCTTAAGCCGGTACAGTCGGCAACTTGCAGTGCATTGCGTAGCGTCGGTGCCGGGGGCGGGGCTTACCGCGATGGGGGCGGCTTACCGGCGTAAGCCCGGTACAGTCGGCAACTTGCAGTGCGTTGCGTAGCGTCGGTGCCGGGGGGCGGGCTTACCGCGATGGGGCGGGGCTTACCGGCTTAAGCCCGGTACAGATGGAAACATGCAGTGCATTGCATAGCGTCGGCGCCGGGGGCGGGGCTTACCGCGATGGGGCGGGGCTTACCGGCTTAAGCCGGTACAGTCGGCAACATACAGTGCATTGCGTAGCGTCGGTGCCGGGGGCGGGGCTTACCGCCATGGGGGCGGGGCTTACCGCGTCATGCCAGGTACGGTGTGCAACTATGGCAACATGCAATGCTTACTGTCACCTTTTCAGCAGACGCAACCCATCATTTCCTTTGGCGCTGAAGCGGCTGCTACTTTTCATGACATAGCACCGCCACTTGTTTTTTCAAACATGCCCTCATTTAAATTGCTTTGGAGTAGAGGCAGCACGGTGGCTCAGTGGTTAGCACAGTAGCCTTGCAGCGCTGGGGTCCTGGGTTCAACTCCCACTAAGGGCAAAAAACCAATTGCATTGCAGTGAATTACATAGCATTGGGTCGGCGCAGGGGCGTGGCTCGCTGCTTAAGCCTGGTATGATTGGCCACGTACATTTGGGTGGGGGCGGGGCTTACCGACTTTAGCCTGGTACAGTTGACAACACGCAATGCTTACTGCCACCTCTTCAGCAGACGCAACACTTCGTTACCTTTTGCGCTGGGCCGCTGTTACTTCTCATGGCATAGCACCGCCATTTGTTTTATTGAACATGCCCGCGCGATGGGGGCGTGGCTTACCGGCTTAAGCCCGGTACAGTCGGCAACTTGCAGTGCATTGCGTAGCGTCGGTGCCGGGGCGGGGCTAACCGAGATGGGGCGGGGCTTACCGGCTTAAGCCCCGTACAGTCGGCAACTTGCAGTGCGTTGCGTAGCGTCGTTGCCGGGGGCGGCTTACCGCGATGGGGCGGGCTTACCGGCTTAAGCCCGTACAGTCGGCAACTTCAGGGGTGCATTGCGTAGCGCGTCGGTGCCGGGGGCGGGGCTTACCGCGATGGGGCGGGGCTTTCCGCATCATGCCAGGTACAGTGTGCAACTATGGCAACATGCAATGCTTACTGTCACCTTTTCAGCAGACGCAACCCATCATTTCCTTTGGCGCTGAAGCGGCTGCTACTTTTCATGACATAGCACCGCCACTTGTTTTTTAAACATGCCCTCATTTAAATTGCTTTGTAGAGGCAGCACGGTGGCTCAGTGGTTAGCACAGTAGCCTTGCAGCGCTGGGGTCCTGGGTTCAACTCCCACTAAGGCAAAAAACCAATTGCATTGCAGTGAATTACATAGCATTGGGTCGGCGCAGGGGGCGTGGCTCGCCGGCTTAAGCCTGTGGTGATTGGCCACGTCCATTGGGTGGGGGCGGGGCTTACCGGCTTTAGCCTGGTACAGTTTGACAACACGCAATGCTACTGCCACCTCTTCAGCAGACGCAACACTTCGTTACCTTTTTGCTGGGGCCGCTGTTACTTCTCATGGCATAGCACCGCCATTTGTTTTATTGAACATGCCCGCGCGATGGGGGCGTGGCTTACCGGCTTAAGCCCGGTACAGTCGTCAACTTGCAGTGCATTGCGTAGCGTCGTGCCGGGGGCGGGGCTTACCGCGATGGGGGCGGGCTTACCCCGCTTAAGCCCGTACAGTCGCAACTTGCAGTGCGTTGCGTAGCGTCGGTGCCGGGGGCGGGGCTTACCGCGATGGGGCGGGGCTTACCGGCTTAAGCCGGTACAGTCGCAACTTGCAGTGCATTGCGTAGCGTCGGTGCCGGTGGCGGGGCTTACCGCGATGGGGCGGGGCTTACCGGCTTAAGCCCGGTACAGTCGGCAACTTGCATGCGTTGCGTAGCGTCGGTGCCGGGGGCGGGGCTTACCGCGATGGGGCGGGGCTTACCGGCTTAAGCCCGGTACAGATGGAAACATGCAGTGCATTGCATGCGTCGGCGCCGGGGGCGGGGCTTACCGCGATGGGGCGGGGCTTACCGGCTTAAGCCCTGTACAGTCGGCACATACAGTGCATTGCGTAGCGTCGGTGCCGGGGCGGGGCTTACCGCCATGGGGCGGGGCTTACCGCGTCATGCCAGGTACGGTGTGCAACTATGGCAACATGCATGCTTACTGTCACCTTTTCAGCAGACGCAACCCATCATTCCTTTGGCGCTGAAGCGGCTGCTACTTTTCATGACATAGCACCGCCACTTGTTTTTCAAACATGCCCTCATTTAAATTGCTTTGGAGTAGAGGCAGCACGGTGGCTCAGTGGTTAGCACAGTAGCCTTGCAGCGCTGGGGTCCTGGGTTCAACTCCCACTAAGGGCAAAAAACCAATTGCATTGCAGTGAATTACATAGCATTGGTCGGCGCAGGGGGCGTGGCTCGCTGGCTTAAGCCTGGTATGATTGGCCACGTCCATTTGGTGGGGGCGGGGCTTACCGGCTTTAGCCTGGTACAGTTGACAACACGCAATGCTTACTGCCACCCTCTTCAGCAGACGCAACACTTCGTTACCTTTTGCGCTGGGGCCGCTGTTACTTCTCATGGCATAGCACCGCCATTTGTTTTATTGAACATGCCCGCGCGATGGGGGCGTGGCTTACCGGCTTAAGCCCGGTACAGTCGGCAACTTGCAGTGCATTGCGTAGCGTCGGTGCCGGGGGCGGGGCTTACCGCGATGGGGGCGGGGCTTACCGGCTTAAGCCCGTTACAGTCGGCAACTTGCAGTGCGTTGCGTAGCGTCGGTGCCGGGGGGCGGGGCTTACCGCGATGGGGCGGGGCTTACCGGCTTAAGCCCGGTACAGTCGGCAACTTGCAGTGCATTGCGTAGCGTCGGTGCCGGGGGCGGGGCTTACCGCGATGGGGCGGGGCTTACCGGCTTAAGCCCGTACAGTCGGCAACTTGCAGTGCATTGCGTAGCGTCGGTGCCGGGGGCGGGGCTTACCGCGATGGGGCGGGGCTTACCGCGTCATGCCAGTACAGTGTGCAACTATGCAACATGCAATGCTTACTATGTCACCTTTTCAGCAGACGCAACCCATCATTTCCTTTGGCGCTGAAGCGGCTGCTACTTTTCATGACATAGCACCGCCACTTGTTTTTTAAACATGCCCTCATTTAAATTGCTTTGGAGTAGAGGCAGCACGGTGGCTCAGTGGTTAGCACAGTAGTTTGCAGTGCTGGGGTCCTGGTTCAACTCCCACTAAGGGCAAAAAAACAATTGCATTGCAGTGAATTACATAGCATTGGGTCGACGCAGGGGGCGTGGCTCGCCGGCTTAAGCCTGTATGATTGGCCACGTCCGGTGGGGGGCGGGGCTTACAGGCTTTAGCCTGGTACAGTTGACAACACGCAATGCGTACTGCCACCTCTTCAGCAGACGCAACACTTTGTTACCTTTGCGCTGGGGGCCGCTGGTTACTTCTCAGGCCATAGCACCGCCATTTGTTTTATTTGAACATGCCCGCGCGATGGGGCGTTGGCTTACCGGCTTAAGCCCCCGGTACAGTCCTGCAACTTGCCAGGGCATTGCGTAGGCGTCGGTGCCGGGGGCGGGGCTTACCGCGATGGGGGCGGGGCTTACACGGCCTTAAGCCCGGTACAGTCGGCAAACTTGCAGTGCGTGCGTAGGTCCCGGTCCGGGGGGCGTGGGCTTACCGCGACTGGGGCGGGGGCTTACAGGCTTTAAAGCCCGGTACAGTCGGGCAACTTTGCCAGTGCATTGCGTATTGTCGGTGCCGGGGGCCGGGGGCTTTACCAGCGATGGGGGCGGGGCCTTACCCGGCTTAAGCCCGGGTAACAGTCGGCAACGTTAGCAGTGCGTTTGCGTAGTCGTCGGTGCCGGGGGGGCGGGGGCTTACCGCGATGGGGCGGGGCTTACCGGCTTAAGCCCGGTAACAGATGGAAACATGCAGTGCATTACATAGCGTCGGCGCCGGGGGCGGGGCTTACCGCGATGGGGCGGGGCTTACCGGCTTAAGCCCTGTACAGTCGGCAACATACAGTGCATTGCGTAGCGTTCGGTGCCGGGGGCGGGGCTTACCGCCATGGGGGCGGGGCTTACCGCGTCATGCCAGGTACAGGTGTGCAACTATGGCAACATGCAATGCTTACTGTCACATTTCAGCAGACGCAACCCATCATTTCCTTTGGCGCTGAAAGCGGCTGCTACTTTCATGACATAGCACCCGCCACTTGTTTTTCAAACATGCCCTCATTTAAATTGCTTTGGAGTAGAGGCAGCACGGTGGCTCAGTGGTTAGCACAGTAGCCTTGCAGGCGCTGGGGTCCTGGGTTCAACTCCCACTAAGGGCAAAAAACCAATTGCATTGCAGTGAAATTACATAGCATTGGGTCGGCGCAGGGGCGTGGCTCGCTGGCTTAAGCCTGGTATGATTGGCCACGTACATTTGGGTGGGGGCGGGGCTTACCGGACTTTAGCCTGGTACAGTTGACAACACGCAATGCTTACTGCCACCTCCTTCAGCAGACGCAACACTTCGTTACCTTTTGCGCTGGGGCCGCTGTTACTTCTCATGGCATAGCACCGCCATTTGTTTATTGAACATGCGCCGCGCGATGGGGGCGTGGCTTACCGGCTTAAGCCCGGTACAGTCGGCAACTTGCAGTGCATTGCGTAGCGTCGGTGCCGGGCGGCGGGGCTTACCGCGATGGGGGCGGGGCTTACCGGCTTAAGCCCGGTACAGTCGGCAACTTGCAGTGCGTTGCGTAGCGTCGGGTGCCGGGGGGGCGGGCTTACCGCGATGGGGCGGGGCTTACCGGCTTAAGCCCGGTACAGTCGGCAACTGCAGTGCATTGCGTAGCGTCGGTGCCGGGGCGGGGCTTTACCGCATGGGGGCGGGGCTTACCGCGTCATGCCAGGTACAGTGTGCAACTATGGCAACATGCAATGCTTACTGTCACCTTTTCAGCAGACGCAACCCATCATTTCCTTTGGCGCTGAAGCGGCTGCTACTTTTCAAGACATAGCACCGCCACTTGTTTTTTAAACATGCCCTCATTTAAATTGCTTTGGAGTAGAGGCAGCACGGTGGCTCAGTGGTTAGCACAGTAGCCTTGCAGCGCTGGGGTCCTGGGTTCAACTCCCACTAAGGGCAAAAAACCAATTGCATTGCAGTGAATTACATAGCATTGGGTCGGCGCAGGGGGCGTGGCTCGCCGGCTTAAGCCTGGTGTGATTGGCCACGTCCATTGGGTGGGGGCGGGGCTTACCGGCTTTAGCCTGGTACAGTTGACAACACGCAATGCTTACTGTCCCCTCTTCAGCAGACGCAACACTTCGTTACCTTTTGCGCTGGGGCCGATGTTACTTCTCATGGCATAGCACCGCCATTTGTTTTATTGAACATACCCGCGCGATGGGGGCGTGGCTTACCGGCTTAAGCCCGGTACATTCGGCAACTTGCAGTGCATTGCGTAGCGTCGGTGCCGGGGGGGGGGGCTTACCGCGATGGGGGCGGGGCGTACCCGGCTTAAGCCCGGTACAGTCGGCAACTTGCAGTGCGTTGCGTAGCGTCGGTGCCGGGGGCGGGGCTTACCGCGATGGGGCGGGGCTTACCGGCTTAAGCCCGGTACAGTCGGCAACTTGCAGTGCATTGCGTATTGTCGGTGCCGGGGGCGGGGCTTACCGCGATGGGGGCGGGGCTTACCGGCTTAAGCCCGGTACAGTCGGCAACTTGCAGTGCGTTGCGTAGCCGTCGGTGCCGGGGGGCGGGGCTTACCGCGATGGGGCGGGGCTTACCGGCTTAAGCCCGGTACAGATGGAAACATGCAGTGCATTGCATAGCGTCGGCGCCGGGGGCGGGGCTTACCGCGATGGGGCGGGGCTTACCGGCTTAAGCCCTGTACAGTCGGCAACATACAGTGCATTGCGTAGCGTCGGTGCCGGGGGCGGGGCTTACCGCCATGGGGGCGGGGCTTACCGCGTCATGCCAGGTACGGTGTGCAACTATGGCAACATGCAATGCTTACTGTCACCTTTTCAGCAGACGCAACCCATCATTTCCTTTGGCGCTGAAGCGGCTGCTACTTTTCATGACATAGCACCGCCACTTGTTTTTCAAACATGCCCTCATTTAAATTGCTTTGGAGTAGAGGCAGCACGGTGGCTCAGTGGGTTAGCACAGTAGCCTTGCAGCGCTGGGGTCCTGGGTTCAACTCCCACTAAGGGCAAAAAAACCAATTGCATTGCAGTGAATTACATAGCATTGGGTCGGCGCAGGGGGGCGTGGCTCGCTGGCTTAAGCCTGGTATGATTGGCCACGTACATTTGGTGGGGGCGGGGCTTACCGACTTTAGCCTGGTACAGTTGACAACACGCAGGCTTACTGCCACCTCTTCAGCAGACGCAACACTTCGTTACCTTTTGCGCTGGGGCCGCTGTTACTTCTCATGGCATAGCACCGCCATTTGTTTTATTGAACATGCCCGCGCGATGGGGGCGTGGCTTACCGGCTTAAGCCCGGTACAGTCGGCAACTTGCAGTGCATTGCGTAGCGTCGGTGCCGGGGGCGGGGCTAACCGAGATGGGGGCGGGGCTTACCGCTTAAGCCCGGTACAGTCGGCAACTTGCAGTGCGTTGCGTATCGTCGGTGCCGGGGGGCGGGGCTTACCGCGATGGGGCGGGGCTTACCGCGTCATGCCAGGTACAGTGTGCAACTATGGCAACATGCAATGCTTACTGTCACCTTTTCAGCAGACGCAACCCATCATTTCCTTTGGCGCTGAAGCGGCTGCTACTTTTCAAGACATAGCACCGCCACTTGTTTTTTAAACATGCCCTCATTTAAATTGCTTTGGAGTAGAGGCAGCACGGTGGCTCAGTGGTTAGCACAGTAGCCTTGCAGCGCTGGGGTCCTGGGTTCAACTCCCACTAAGGGCAAAAAAAACCAATTGCATTGCAGTGAATTACATAGCATTGGGTCGGCGCAGGGGGCGTGGCTCGCCGGCTTAAGCCTGGTGTGATTGGCCACGTCCATTGGGTGGGGGCGGGGCTTACCGGCTTTAGCCTGGTACAGTTGACAACACGCAATGCTTACTGCCACCTCTTCAGCAGACGCAACACTTCGTTACCTTTTGCGCTGGGGCCGCTGTTACTTCTCATGGCATAGCACCGCCATTTGTTTTATTGAACATGCCCGCGCGATGGGGGCGTGGCTTACCGGCTTAAGCCCGGTACAGTCGGCAACTTGCAGTGCATTGCGTAGCGTCGGTGCCGGGGGCGGGGCTTACCGCGATGGGGGCGGGGCTTACCGGCTTAAGCCCGGTACAGTCGGCAACTTGCAGTGCGTTGCGTAGCGTCGGTGCCGGGGGGCGGGGCTTACCGCGATGGGGCGGGGCTTACCGGCTTAAGCCCGGTACAGTCGGCAACTTGGAGTGCATTGCGTAGCGTCGGTGCCGGGGGCGGGGCTTACCGCGATGGGGGCGGGGCTTACCGGCTTAAGCCCGGTACAGTCGGCAACTTGCAGTGCGTTGCGTAGCGTCGGTGCCGTGGGGCGGGGCTTACCGCGATGGGGCGGGGCTTACCGGCTTAAGCCCGGTACAGATGGAAACATGCAGTGCATTGCATAGCGTCGGCGCCGGGGGCGGGGCTTACCGCGATGGGGCGGGGCTTACCGGCTTAAGCCCTGTACAGTCGGCAACATACAGTGCATTGCGTAGCGTCGGTGCCGGGGGCGGGGCTTACTGCCATGGGGGCGGGGCTTACCGCGTCATGCCAGGTACGGTGTGCAACTATGGCAACATGCAATGCTTACTGTCACCTTTTCAGCAGACGCAACCCATCATTTCCTTTGGCGCTGAAGCGGCTGCTACTTTTCATGACATAGCACCGCCACTTGTTTTTAAAACATGACCTCATTTAAATTGCTTTGGAGTAGAGGCAGCACGGTGGCTCAGTGGTTAGCACAGTAGCCTTGCAGCGCTGGGGTCCTGGGTTCAACTCCCACTAAGGGCAAAAAACCAATTGCATTGCAGTGAATTACATAGCATTGGGTCGGCGCAGGGGGCGTGGCTCGCCTGGCTTAAGCCTGGTATGATTGGCCACGTACATTAGGGTGGGGGCGGGGCTTACCGACTTTAGCCTGGTACAGTTGACAACACGCAATGCTTACTGTCCCCTCTTCAGCAGACGCAACACTTCGTTACCTTTTGCGCTGGGGCCGATGTTACTTCTCATGGCATAGCACCGCCATTTGTTTTATTGAACATACCCGCGCGATGGGGGCGTGGCTTACCGGCTTAAGCCCGGTACATTCGGCAACTTGCAGTGCATTGCGTAGCGTCGGTGCCGGGGGCGGGGCTTACCGCGATGGGGGCGGGGCTTACCGGCTTAAGCCCGGTACAGTCGGCAACTTGCAGTGCGTTGCGTAGCGTCGGTGCCGGGGGGCGGGGCTTACCGCGATGGGGCGGGGCTTACCGGCTTAAGCCCGGTACAGTCGGCAACTTGCAGTGCATTGCGTATTGTCGGTGCCGGGGGGCGGGGCTTACCGCGATGGGGGCGGGGCTTACCGGCTTAAGCCCGGTACAGTCGGCAACTTGCAGTGCGTTGCGTAGCGTCGGTGCCGGGGGGCGGGGCTTACCGCGATGGGGCGGGGCTTACCGGCTTAAGCCCGGTACAGATGGAAACATGCAGTGCATTGCATAGCGTCGGCGCCGGGGGCGGGGCTTACCGCGATGGGGCGGGGCTTACCGGCTTAAGCCCTGTACAGTCGGCAACATACAGTGCATTGCGTAGCGTCGGTGCGGGGGGCGGGGCTTACCGCCATGGGGGCGGGGCTTACCGCGTCATGCCAGGTACGGTGTGCAACTATGGCAACATGCAATGCTTACTGTCACCTTTTCAGCAGACGCAACCCATCATTTCCTTTGGCGCTGAAGCGGCTGCTACTTTTCATGACATAGCACCGCCACTTGTTTTTCAAACATGCCCTCATTTAAATTGCTTTGGAGTAGAGGCAGCACGGTGGCTCAGTGGTTAGCACAGTAGCCTTGCAGCGCTGGGGTCCTGGGTTCAACTCCCACTAAGGGCAAAAAACCAATTGCATTGCAGTGAATTACATAGCATTGGGTCGGCGCAGGGGGCGTGGCTCGCTGGCTTAAGCCTGGTATGATTGGCCACGTACATTTGGTGGGGGCGGGGCTTACCGACTTTAGCCTGGTACAGTTGACAACACGCAAAGCTTACTGCCACCTCTTCAGCAGACGCAACACTTCGTTACCTTTTGCGCTGGGGCCGCTGTTACTTCTCATGGCATAGCACCGCCATTTGTTTTATTGAACATGCCCGCGCGATGGGGGCGTGGCTTACCGGCTTAAGCCCGGTACAGTCGGCAACTTGCAGTGCATTGCGTAGCGTCGGTGCCGGGGGCGGGGCTAACCGAGATGGGGGCGGGGCTTACCGGCTTAAGCCCGGTACAGTCGGCAACTTGCAGTGCGTTGCGTAGCGTCGGTGCCGGGGGGCGGGGCTTACCGCGATGGGGCGGGGCTTACCGGCTTAAGCCCGGTACAGTCGGCAACTTGCAGTGCATTGCGTAGCGTCGGTGCCGGGGGCGGGGCTTACCGCGATGGGGCGGGGCTTTCCGCATCATGCCAGGTACAGTGTGCAACTATGGCAACATGCAATGCTTACTGTCACCTTTTCAGCAGACGCAACCATCATTTCCTTTGGCGCTGAAGCGGCTGCTACTTTTCAAGACATAGCACCGCCACTTGTTTTTTAAACATGCCCTCATTTAAATTGCTTTGGAGTAGAGGCAGCACGGTGGCTCAGTGGTTAGCACAGTAGCCTTGCAGCGCTGGGGTCCTGGGTTCAACTCCCACTAAGGGCAAAAAACCAATTGCATTGCAGTGAATTACATAGCATTGGGTCGGCGCAGGGGGCGTGGCTCGCCGGCTTAAGCCTGGTGTGATTGGCCACGTCCATTGGGTGGGGGCGGGGGCTTACCGGCTTTAGCCTGGTACAGTTGACAACACGCAATGCTTACTGCCACCTCTTCAGCAGACGCAACACTTCGTTACCTTTTGCGCTGGGGCCGCTGTTACTTCTCATGGCATAGCACCGCCATTTGTTTTATTGAACATGCCCGCGCGATGGGGGCGTGGCTTACCGGCTTAAGCCCGGTACAGTCGGCAACTTGCAGTGCATTGCGTAGCGTCGGTGCCGGGGGCGGGGCTTACCGCGATGGGGCGGGGCTTACCGGCTTAAGCCCAGTACAGTCGGCAACATGCAGTGCGTTGCGTAGCGTCGGTGCCGGGGGGCGGGGCTTACCGCGATGGGGCGGGGCTTACCGGCTTAAGCCCGGTACAGTCGGCAACTTGCAGTGCATTGCGTAGCGTCGGTGCCGGGGGCGGGGGCTTACCGCGATGGGGGCGGGGCTTACCGGCTTAAGCCCGGTACAGTCGGCAACTTGCAGTGCGTTGCGTAGCGTCGGTGCCGGGGGGCGGGGCTTACCGCGATGGGGCGGGGCTTACCGGCTTAAGCCCGGTACAGATGGAAACATGCAGTGCATTGCCTAGCGTCGGCGCCGGGGGCGGGGCTTACCGCGATGGGGCGGGGCTTACCGGCTTAAGCCCTGTACAGTCGGCAACATACAGTGCATTGCGTAGCGTCGGTGCCGGGGGCGGGGCTTACTGCCATGGGGGCGGGGCTTACCGCGTCATGCCAGGTACGGTGTGCAACTATGGCAACATGCAATGCTTACTGTCACCTTTTCAGCAGACGCAACCCATCATTTCCTTTGGCGCTGAAGCGGCTGCTACTTTTCATGACATAGCACCGCCACTTGTTTTTCAAACATGCCCTCATTTAATTGCTTTGGAGTAGAGGCAGCACGGTGGCTCAGTGGTTAGCACAGTAAGCCTTGCAGCGCTGGGGTCCTGGGTTCAACTCCACTTAGGGCAAAAAAACCAATTGCATTGCAGTGAATTACATAGCATTGGGTCGGCGCAGGGGGCGTGGCTCGCTGGCTTAAGCCTGGTATGATTGGCCACGTACATTTGGTGGGGGCGGGGCTTACCGACTTTAGCCTGGTACAGTTGACAACACGCAAAGCTTACTGCCACCTCTTCAGCAGACGCAACACTTCGTTACCTTTTGCGCTGGGGCCGCTGTTACTTCTCATGGCATAGCACCGCCATTTGTTTTATTGAACATGCCCGCGCGATGGGGGCGTGGCTTACCGGCTTAAGCCCGGTACAGTCGGCAACTTGCAGTGCATTGCGTAGCGTCGGTGCCGGGGGCGGGGCTAACCGAGATGGGGGCGGGGCTTACCGGCTTAAGCCCGGTACAGGTCGGCAACTTGCAGTGCGTTGCGTAGCGTCGGTGCCGGGGGGGCGGGGCTTACCGCGATGGGGCGGGGCTTACCGGCTTAAGCCCGGTACAGTCGGCAACTTGCAGTGCATTGCGTAGCGTCGGTGCCGGGGGCGGGGCTTACCGCGATGGGGGCGGGGGCTTACCGCGTCATGCCAGGTACAGTGTGCAACTATGGCAACATGCAATGCTTACTGTCACCTTTTCAGCAGACGCAACCCATCATTCCTTTGGCGCTGAAGCGGCTGCTACTTTCAAGACATAGCACCGCCACTTGTTTTTAAACATGCCCTCATTTAAATTGCTTTGGAGTAGAGGCAGCACGGTGGCTCAGTGGTTAGCACAGTAGCCTTGCAGCGCTGGGGTCCTGGGTTCAACTCCCACTAAGGGCAAAAAACCAATTGCATTGCAGTGAATTACATAGCATTGGGTCGGCGCAGGGGGCGTGGCTCGCCGGCTTAAGCCTGGTGTGATTGGCCACGTCCATTGGGTGGGGGCGGGGCTTACAGGCTTTAGCCTGGTACAGTTGACAACACGCAATGCTTACTGCCACCTCTTCAGCAGACGCAACACTTCGTTACCTTTTGCGCTGGGGCCGCTGTTACTTCTCATGGCATAGCACCGCCATTTGTTTTATTGAACATGCCCGCGCGATGGGGGCGTGGCTTACCGGCTTAAGCCCGGTACAGTCGGCAACTTGCAGTGCATTGCGTAGCGTCGGTGCCGGGGGCGGGGCTTACCGCGATGGGGGCGGGGCTTACCGGCTTAAGCCCGGTACAGTCGGCAACTTGCAGTGCGTTGCGTAGCGTCGGTGCCGGGGGGCGGGGCTTACCGCGATGGGGCGGGGCTTACCGGCTTACGCCCGGTACCGTCGGCAACTTGCAGTGCGTTGCGTCGCGTCGGGGCGGGGGGCGGGGCTTACCGCGATGGGGGCGGGGCTTACCGGCTTAAGCCCGGTACAGTCGGCAACTTGCAGTGCGTTGCGTAGCGTCGGTGCCGGGGGGCGGGGCTTACCGCGATGGGGCGGGGCTTACCGGCTTAAGCCCGGTACAGATGGAAACATGCAGTGCATTGCATAGCGTCGGCGCCGGGGGCGGGGCTTACCGCGATGGGGCGGGGCTTACCGGCTTAAGCCCTGTACAGTCGGCAACATACAGTGCATTGCGTAGCGTCGTTGCCGGGGGCGGGGCTTAACTGCCATGGGGGCGGGGCTTACCGCGTCATGCCAGGTACGGTGTGCAACTATGGCAACATGCAATGCTTACTGTCACCTTTTCAGCAGACGCAACCCATCATTTCCTTTGGCGCTGAAGCGGCTGCTACTTTTCATGACATAGCACCGCCACTTGTTTTTCAAACATGCCCTCATTTAAATTGCTTTGGAGTAGAGGCAGCACGGTGGCTCAGTGGTTAGCACAGTAGCCTTGCAGCGCTGGGGTCCTGGGTTCAAACTCCCACTAAGGGCAAAAAACCAATTGCATTGCAGTGAATTACATAGCATTGGGTCGGCGCAGGGGGCGTGGCTCGCTGGCTTAAGCCTGGTATGATTGGCCACGTCCATTTGGTGGGGGCGGGGCTTACCGACTTTAGCCTGGTACAGTTGACAACACGCAATGCTTACTGCCACCTCTTCAGCAGACGCAACACTTCGTTACCTTTTGCGCTGGGGCCGATGTTACTTCTCATGGCATAGCACCGCCATTTGTTTTATTGAACATGCCCGCGCGATGGGGGCGTGGCTTACCGGCTTAAGCCCGGTACATTCGGCAACTTGCAGTGCATTGCGTAGCGTCGGTGCCGGGGGCGGGGCTTACCGCGATGGGGGCGGGGCTTACCGGCTTAAGCCCGTTACAGTCGGCAACTTGCAGTGCGTTGCGTAGCGTCGGTGCCGGGGGGCGGGGCTTACCGCGATGGGGCGGGGCTTACCGGCTTAAGCCCGGTACAGTCGGCAACTTGCAGTGCATTGCGTAGCGTCGGTGCCGGGGGCGGGGCTTACCGCGATGGGGGCGGGGCTTACCGGCTTAAGCCCGGTACAGTCGGCAACTTGCAGTGCGTTGCGTAGCGTCGGTGCCGGGGGCGGGCTTACCGCGATGGGGGCGGGGCTTACCGGCTTAAGCCCGGTACAGATGGAAACATGCAGTGCATTGCATAGCGTTGGCGCCGGGGGCGGGGCTTACCGCGATGGGGCGGGGCTTACCGGCTTAAGCCCTGTACAGTCGGCAACATACAGTGCATTGCGTAGCGTCGGTGCCGGGGGCGGGGCTTACCGCCATGGGGGCGGGGCTTACCGCGTCATGCCAGGTACAGTGTGCAACTATGGCAACATGCAATGCTTACTGTCACCTTTTCAGCAGACGCAACCCATCATTTCCTTTGGCGATGAAGCGGCTGCTACTTTTCATGACATAGCACCGCCACTTGTTTTTCAAACATGCCCTCATTTAAATTGCTTTGGAGTAGAGGCAGCACGGTGGCTCAGTGGTTAGCACAGTAGCCTTGCAGCGCTGGGGTCCTGGGTTCAACTCCCACTAAGGGCAAAAAACCAATTGCATTGCAGTGAATTACATAGCATTGGGTCGGCGCAGGGGGCGTGGCTCGCTGGCTTAAGCCTGGTATGATTGGCCACGTCCATTGGGTGGGGGCGGGGCTTACCGGCTTTAGCCTGGTACAGTTGACAACACGCAATGCTTACTGCCACCTCTTCAGCAGACGCAACACTTCGTTACCTTTGCGCTGGGGCCGCTGTTACTTCTCATGGCATAGCACCGCCATTTGTTTTATTGAACATGCCCGCGCGATGGGGGCGTGGCTTACCGGCTTAAGCCCGGTACAGTCGGCAACTTGCAGTGCATTGCGTAGCGTCGGTGCCGGGGGCGGGGCTAACCGAGATGGGGGCGGGGCTTACCGCTTAAGCCCGGTACAGTCGGCAACTTGCAGTGCGTTGCGTAGCGTCGGTGCCGGGGGGCGGGGCTTACCGCGATGGGGCGGGGCTTACCGGCTTAAGCCCGGTACAGTCGGCAACTTGCAGTGCATTGCGTAGCGTCGGTGCCGGGGGCGGGGCTTACCGCGATGGGGCGGGGCTTACCGCGTCATGCCAGGTACAGTGTGCAACTATGGCAACATGCAATGCTTACTGTCACCTTTTCAGCAGACGCAACCCATCATTTCCTTTGGCGCTGAAGCGGCTGCTACTTTTCAAGACATAGCACCGCCACTTGTTTTTTAAACATGCCCTCATTTAAATTGCTTTGGAGTAGAGGCAGCACGGTGGCTCAGTGGTTAGCACAGTAGCCTTGCAGCGCTGGGGTCCTGGGTTCAACTCCCACTAAGGGCAAAAAACCAATTGCATTGCAGTGAATTACATAGCATTGGGTCGGCGCAGGGGGCGTGGCTCGCCGGCTTAAGCCTGGTGTGATTGGCCACGTCCATTGGGTGGGGGCGGGGCTTACCGCCTTTAGCCTGGTACAGATGACAACACGCAATGCTTACTGCCACCTCTTCAGCAGACGCAACACTTCGTTACCTTTTGCGCTGGGGCCGCTGTTACTTCTCATGGCATAGCACCGCCATTTGTTTTATTGAACATGCCCGCGCGATGGGGGCGTGGCTTACCGGCTTAAGCCCGGTACAGTCGGCAACTTGCAGTGCATTGCGTAGCGTCGGTGCCGGGGGCGGGGCTTACCGCGATGGGGGCGGGGCTTACCGGCTTAAGCCCGGTACAGTCGGCAACTTGCAGTGCGTTGCGTAGCGTCGGTGCCGGGGGGCGGGGCTTACCGCGATGGGGGCGGGGCTTACCGGCTTAAGCCCGGTACAGTCGGCAACTTGCAGTGCGTTGCGTAGCGTCGGTGCCGGGGGGCGGGGCTTACCGCGATGGGGCGGGGCTTACCGGCTTAAGCCCGGTACAGATGGAAACATGCAGTGCATTGCATAGCGTCGGCGCCGGGGGGCGGGGCTTACCGCGATGGGGCGGGGCTTACCGGCTTAAGCCCTGTACAGTCGGCAACATACAGTGCATTGCGTAGCGTCGGTGCCGGGGCGGGGCTTACTGCCATGGGGGCGGGGCTTACCGCGTCATGCCAGGTACGGTGTGCAACTATGGCAACATGCAATGCTTACTGTCACCTTTTCAGCAGACGCAACCCATCATTTCCTTTGGCGCTGAAGCGGCTGCTACTTTCATGACATAGCACCGCCACTTGTTTTTCAAACATGCCCTCATTTAAATTGCTTTGGAGTAGAGGCAGCACGGTGGCTCAGTGGTTAGCACAGTAGCCTTGCAGCGCTGGGGTCCTGGGTTCAACTCCCACTAAGGGCAAAAAACCAATTGCATTGCAGTGAATTACATAGCATTGGGTCGGCGCAGGGGGCGTGGCTCGCTGGCTTAAGCCTGGTATGATTGGCCACGTCCATTTGGTGGGGGCGGGGCTTACCGACTTTAGCCTGGTACAGTTGACAACACGCAATGCTTACTGCCACCTCTTCAGCAGACGCAACACTTCGTTACCTTTTGCGCTGGGGCCGATGTTACTTCTCATGGCATAGCACCGCCATTTGTTTTATTGAACATGCCCGCGCGATGGGGGCGTGGCTTACCGGCTTAAGCCCGGTACATTCGGCAACTTGCAGTGCATTGCGTAGCGTCGGTGCCGGGGGCGGGGCTTACCGCGATGGGGGCGGGGCTTACCGGCTTAAGCCCGTTACAGTCGGCAACTTGCAGTGCGTTGCGTAGCGTCGGTGCCGGGGGGCGGGGCTTACCGGCTTAAGCCCGGTACAGTCGGCAACTTGCAGTGCATTGCGTAGCGTCGGTGCCGGGGGCGGGGCTTACCGCGATGGGGGCGGGGCTTACCGGCTTAAGCCCGGTACAGTCGGCAACTTGCAGTGCGTTGCGTAGCGTCGGTGCCGGGGGGCGGGGCTTACCGCGATGGGGGGGGGGCTTACCGGCTTAAGCCCGGTACAGATGGAAACATGCAGTGCATTGCATAGCGTTGGCGCCGGGGGCGGGGCTTACCGCGATGGGGCGGGGCTTACCGGCTTAAGCCCTGTACAGTCGGCAACATACAGTGCATTGCGTAGCGTCGGTGCCGGGGGCGGGGCTTACCGCCATGGGGGCGGGGCTTACCGCGTCATGCCAGGTACAGTGTGCAACTATGGCAACATGCAATGCTTACTGTCACCTTTTCAGCAGACGCAACCCATCATTTCCTTTGGCGCTGAAGCGGCTGCTACTTTTCATGACATAGCACCGCCACTTGTTTTTCAAACATGCCCTCATTTAAATTGCTTTGGAGTAGAGGCAGCACGGTGGCTCAGTGGTTAGCACAGTAGCCTTGCAGCGCTGGGGTCCTGGGTTCAACTCCCACTAAGGGCAAAAAACCAATTGCATTGCAGTGAATTACATAGCATTGGGTCGGCGCAGGGGGCGTGGCTCGCTGGCTTAAGCCTGGTATGATTGGCCACGTCCATTGGGTGGGGGGTGGGGCTTACCGGCTTTAGCCTGGTACAGTTGACAACACGCAATGCTTACTGCCACCTCTTCAGCAGACGCAACACTTCGTTACCTTTTGCGCTGGGGGCCGCTGTTACTTCTCATGGCATAGCACCGCCATTTGTTTTATTGAACATGCCCGCGCGATGGGGGCGTGGCTTACCGGCTTAAGCCCGGTACAGTCGGCAACTTGCAGTGCATTGCGTAGCGTCGGTGCCGGGGGCGGGGCTAACCGAGATGGGGGCGGGGCTTACCGGCTTAAGCCCGGTACAGTCGGCAACTTGCAGTGCGTTGCGTAGCGTCGGTGCCGGGGGGGGCGGGGCTTACCGCGATGGGGCGGGGCTTACCGGCTTAAGCCCGGTACAGTCGGCAACTTGCAGTGCATTGCGTAGCGTCGGTGCCGGGGGCGGGGCTTACCGCGATGGGGCGGGGCTTACCGCGTCATGCCAGGTACAGTGTGCAACTATGGCAACATGCAATGCTTACTGTCACCTTTTCAGCAGACGCAACCCATCATTTCCTTTGGCGCTGAAGCGGCTGCTACTTTTCAAGACATAGCACCGCCACTTGTTTTTTAAACATGCCCTCATTTAAATTGCTTTGGAGTAGAGGCAGCACGGTGGCTCAGTGGTTAGCACAGTAGCCTTGCAGCGCTGGGGTCCTGGGTTCAACTCCCACTAAGGGCAAAAAACCAATTGCATTGCAGTGAATTACATAGCATTGGGTCGGCGCAGGGGGCGTGGCTCGCCGGCTTAAGCCTGGTGTGATTGGCCACGTCCATTGGGTGGGGGCGGGGCTTACCGGCTTTAGCCTGGTACAGTTGACAACACGCAATGCTTACTGCCACCTCTTCAGCAGACGCAACACTTCGTTACCTTTTGCGCTGGGGCCGATGTTACTTCTCATGGCATAGCACCGCCATTTGTTTTATTGAACATGCCCGCGCGATGGGGGCGTGGCTTACCGGCTTAAGCCCGGTACAGTCGGCAACTTGCAGGGCATTGCGTAGCGTCGGTGCCGGGGGCGGGGCTTACCGCGATGGGGGCGGGGCTTACCGGCTTAAGCCCGGTACAGTCGGCAACTTGCAGTGCGTTGCGTAGCGTCGGTGCCGGGGGGCGGGGCTTACCGCGATGGGGCGGGGCTTACCGGCTTAAGCCCGGTACAGTCGGCAACTTGCAGTGCGTTGCGTAGCGTCGGTGCCGGGGGGCGGGGCTTACCGCGATGGGGCGGGGCTTACCGGCTTAAGCCCGGTACAGATGGAAACATGCAGTGCATTGCATAGCGTCGGCGCCGGGGGCGGGGCTTACCGCGATGGGGCGGGGCTTACCGGCTTAAGCCCTGTACAGTCGGCAACATACAGTGCATTGCGTAGCGTCGGTGCCGGGGGCGGGGCTTACTGCCATGGGGGCGGGGCTTACCGCGTCATGCCAGGTACGGTGTGCAACTATGGCAACATGCAATGCTTACTGTCACCTTTTCAGCAGACGCAACCCATCATTTCCTTTGGCGCTGAAGCGGCTGCTACTTTTCATGACATAGCACCGCCACTTGTTTTTCAAACATGCCCTCATTTAAATTGCTTTGGAGTAGAGGCAGCACGGTGGCTCAGTGGTTAGCACAGTAGCCTTGCAGCGCTGGGGTCCTGGGTTCAACTCCCACTAAGGGCAAAAAACCAATTGCATTGCAGTGAATTACATAGCATTGGGTCGGCGCAGGGGGCGTGGCTCGCTGGCTTAAGCCTGGTATGATTGGCCACGTCCATTTGGTGGGGGCGGGGCTTACCGACTTTAGCCTGGTACAGTTGACAACACGCAATGCTTACTGCCACCTCTTCAGCAGACGCAACACTTCGTTACCTTTTGCGCTGGGGCCGATGTTACTTCTCATGGCATAGCACCGCCATTTGTTTTATTGAACATGCCCGCGCGATGGGGGCGTGGCTTACCGGCTTAAGCCCGGTACATTCGGCAACTTGCAGTGCATTGCGTAGCGTCGGTGCCGGGGGCGGGGCTTACCGCGATGGGGGCGGGGCTTACCGGCTTAAGCCCGGTACAGTCGGCAACTTGCAGTGCGTTGCGTAGCGTCGGTGCCGGGGGGCGGGGCTTACCGGCTTAAGCCCGGTACAGTCGGCAACTTGCAGTGCATTGCGTAGCGTCGGTGCCGGGGGCGGGGCTTACCGCGATGGGGGCGGGGCTTACCGGCTTAAGCCCGGTACAGTCGGCAACTTGCAGTGCGTTGCGTAGCTTCGGTGCCGGGGGGCGGGGCTTACCGCGATGGGGCGGGGCTTACCGGCTTAAGCCCGGTACAGATGGAAACATGCAGTGCATTGCATAGCGTTGGCGCCGGGGGCGGGGCTTACCGCGATGGGGCGGGGCTTACCGGCTTAAGCCCTGTACAGTCGGCAACATACAGTGCATTGCGTAGCGTCGGTGCCGGGGGCGGGGCTTACCGCCATGGGGGCGGGGCTTACCGGCTTAAGCCCGGTACAGATGGAAACATGCAGTGCATTGCATAGCGTCGGCGCCGGGGGCGGGGCTTACCGCGATGGGGCGGGGCTTACCGGCTTAAGCCCTGTACAGTCGGCAACATACAGTGCATTGCGTAGCGTCGGTGCCGGGGGCGGGGCTTACCGCCATGGGGGCGGGGCTTACCGCGTCATGCCAGGTACAGTGTGCAACTATGGCAACATGCAATGCTTACTGTCACCTTTTCAGCAGACGCAACCCATCATTTCCTTTGGCGCTGAAGCGGCTGCTACTTTTCATGACATAGCACCGCCACTTGTTTTTCAAACATGCCCTCATTTAAATTGCTTTGGAGTAGAGGCAGCACGGTGGCTCAGTGGTTAGCACAGTAGCCTTGCAGCGCTGGGGTCCTGGGTTCAACTCCCACTAAGGGCAAAAAACCAATTGCATTGCAGTGAATTACATAGCATTGGGTCGGGGCAGGGGGCGTGGCTCGCCGGCTTAAGCCTGGTATGATTGGCCATGTCCATTGGGTGGGGGCGGGGCTTACCGGCTTTAGCCTAGTACAGTTGACAACACGCAATGCTTACTGCCACCTCTTCAGCAGACGCAACACTTCGTTACCTTTTGCGCTGGGGCCGCTGTTACTTCTCATGGCATAGCACCGCCATTTGTTTTATTGAACATGCCCGCGCGATGGGGGCGTGGCTTACCGGCTTAAGCCCGGTACAGTCGGCAACTTGCAGTGCATTGCGTAGCGTCGGTGCCGGGGGCGGGGCTAACCGAGATGGGGGCGGGGCTTACCGGCTTAAGCCCGGTACAGTCGGCAACTTGCAGTGCGTTGCGTAGCGTCGGTGCCGGGGGGGCGGGGCTTACCGCGATGGGGCGGGGCTTACCGGCTTAAGCCCGGTACAGTCGGCAACTTGCAGTGCATTGCGTAGCGTCGGTGCCGGGGGCGGGGCTTACCGCGATGGGGCGGGGCTTACCGCGTCATGCCAGGTACAGTGTGCAACTATGGCAACATGCAATGCTTACTGTCACCTTTTCAGCAGACGCAACCCATCATTTCCTTTGGCGCTGAAGCGGCTGCTACTTTTCAAGACATAGCACCGCCACTTGTTTTTTAAACATGCCCTCATTTAAATTGCTTTGGAGTAGAGGCAGCACGGTGGCTCAGTGGTTAGCACAGTAGCCTTGCAGCGCTGGGGTCCTGGGTTCAACTCCCACTAAGGGCAAAAAACCAATTGCATTGCAGTGAATTACATAGCATTGGGTCGGTGCAGGGGGCGTGGCTCGCCGGCTTAAGCCTGGTGTGATTGGCCACGTCCATTGGGTGGGGGCGGGGCTTACCGGCTTTAGCCTGGTACAGTTGACAACACGCAATGCTTACTGCCACCTCTTCAGCAGACGCAACACTTCGTTACCTTTTGCGCTGGGGCCGCTGTTACTTCTCATGGCATAGCACCGCCATTTGTTTTATTGAACATGCCCGCGCGATGGGGGCGTGGCTTACCGGCTTAAGCCCGGTACAGTCGGCAACTTGCAGTGCATTGCGTAGCGTCGGTGCCGGGGGCGGGGCTTACCGCGATGGGGGCGGGGCTTACCGGCTTAAGCCCGGTACAGTCGGCAACTTGCAGTGCGTTGCGTAGCGTCGGTGCCGGGGGGCGGGGCTTACCGCGATGGGGCGGGGGCTTACCGGCTTAAGCCCGGTACAGTCGGCAACTTGCAGTGCATTGCGTAGCGTCGGTGCCGGGGGCGGGGCTTACCGCGATGGGGGCGGGGCTTACCGGCTTAAGCCCGGTACAGTCGGCAACTTGCAGTGCGTTGCGTAGCGTCGGTGCCGGGGGGCGGGGCTTACCGCGATGGGGCGGGGCTTACCGGCTTAAGCCCGGTACAGATGGAAACATGCAGTGCATTGCATAGCGTCGGCGCCGGGGGCGGGGCTTACCGCGATGGGGCGGGGCTTACCGGCTTAAGCCCTGTACAGTCGGCAACATACAGTGCATTGCGTAGCGTCGGTGCCGGGGGCGGGGCTTACTGCCATGGGGGCGGGGCTTACCGCGTCATGCCAGGTACGGTGTGCAACTATGGCAACATGCAATGCTTACTGTCACCTTTTCAGCAGACGCAACCCATCATTTCCTTTGGCGCTGAAGCGGCTGCTACTTTTCATGACATAGCACCGCCACTTGTTTTTCAAACATGCCCTCATTTAAATTGCTTTGGAGTAGAGGCAGCACGGTGGCTCAGTGGTTAGCACAGTAGCCTTGCAGCGCTGGGGTCCTGGGTTCAACTCCCACTAAGGGCAAAAAACCAATTGCATTGCAGTGAATTACATAGCATTGGGTCGGCGCAGGGGGCGTGGCTCGCTGGCTTAAGCCTGGTATGATTGGCCACGTCCATTTGGTGGGGGCGGGGCTTACCGACTTTAGCCTGGTACAGTTGACAACACGCAATGCTTACTGCCACCTCTTCAGCAGACGCAACACTTCGTTACTTTTTGCGCTGGGGCCGATGTTACTTCTCATGGCATAGCACCGCCATTTGTTTTATTGAACATGCCCGCGCGATGGGGGCGTGGCTTACCGGCTTAAGCCCGGTACATTCGGCAACTTGCAGTGCATTGCGTAGCGTCGGTGCCGGGGGCGGGGCTTACCGCGATGGGGGCGGGGCTTACCGGCTTAAGCCCGTTACAGTCGGCAACTTGCAGTGCGTTGCGTAGCGTCGGTGCCGGGGGGGCGGGGCTTACCGGCTTAAGCCCGGTACAGTCGGCAACTTGCAGTGCATTGCGTAGCGTCGGTGCCGGGGGCGGGGCTTACCGCGATGGGGGCGGGGCTTACCGGCTTAAGCCCGGTACAGTCGGCAACTTGCAGTGCGTTGCGTAGCGTCGGTGCCGGGGGGCGGGGCTTACCGCGATGGGGCGGGGCTTACCGGCTTAAGCCCGGTACAGATGGAAACATGCAGTGCATTGCATAGCGTTGGCGCCGGGGGCGGGGCTTACCGCGATGGGGCGGGGCTTACCGGCTTAAGCCCTGTACAGTCGGCAACATACCGTGCATTGCGTAGCGTCGGTGCCGGGGGCGGGGCTTACCGCCATGGGGGCGGGGCTTACCGCGTCATGCCAGGTACAGTGTGCAACTATGGCAACATGCAATGCTTACTGTCACCTTTTCAGCAGACGCAACCCATCATTTCCTTTGGCGCTGAAGCGGCTGCTACTTTTCATGACATAGCACCGCCACTTGTTTTTCAAACATGCCCTCATTTAAATTGCTTTGGAGTAGAGGCAGCACGGTGGCTCAGTGGTTAGCACAGTAGCCTTGCAGCGCTGGGGTCCTGGGTTCAACTCCCACTAAGGGCAAAAAACCAATTGCATTGCAGTGAATTACATAGCATTGGGTCGGCGCAGGGGGCGTGGCTCGCTGGCTTAAGCCTGGTATGATTGGCCACGTCCATTGGGTGGGGGCGGGGCTTACCGGCTTTAGCCTGGTACAGTTGACAACACGCAATGCTTACTGCCACCTCTTCAGCAGACGCAACACTTCGTTACCTTTTGCGCTGGGGCCGCTGTTACTTCTCATGGCATAGCACCGCCATTTGTTTTATTGAACATGCCCGCGCGATGGGGGCGTGGCTTACCGGCTTAAGCCCGGTACAGTCGGCAACTTGCAGTGCATTGCGTAGCGTCGGTGCCGGGGGCGGGGCTTACCGCGATGGGGCGGGGCTTACCGGCTTAAGCCCGGTACAGTCGGCAACTTGCAGTGCATTGCGTAGCGTCGGTGCCGGGGGCGGGGCTTACCGCGATGGGGGCGTGGCTTACCGGCTTAAGCCCGGTACAGTCGGCAACTTGCAGTGCGTTGCGTAGCGTCGGTGCCGGGGGGCGGGGCTTACCGCGATGGGGCGGGGCTTACCGGCTTAAGCCCGGTACAGTCGGCAACTTGCAGTGCATTGCGTAGCGTCGGTGCCGGGGGCGGGGCTTACCGCGATGGGGGCGGGGCTTACCGGCTTAAGCCCGGTACAGTCGGCAACTTGCAGTGCGTTGCGTAGCGTCGGTGCCGGGGGGCGGGGCTTACCGCGATGGGGCGGGGCTTACCGGCTTAAGCCCGGTACAGTCGGCAACTTGCAGTGCATTGCGTAGCGTCGGTGCCGGGGGCGGGGCTTACCGCGATGGGGGCGGGGCTTACCGGCTTAAGCCCGGTAAAGTCGGCAACTTGCAGTGCGTTGCGTAGCGTCGGTGCCGGGGGGCGGGGCTTACCGCGATGGGGCGGGGCTTACCGGCTTAAGCCCGGTACAGATGGAAACATGCAGTGCATTGCATAGCGTCGGCGCCGGGGGCGGGGCTTACCGCGATGGGGCGGGGCTTACCGGCTTAAGCCCGGTACAGTCGGCAACTTGCAGTGCGTTGCGTAGCGTCGGTGCCGGGGGGCGTGGCTTACCGCGATGGGGCGGGGCTTACCGGCTTAAGCCCGGTACAGATGGAAACATGCAGTGCATTGCATAGCGTCAGCGCCGGGGGCGGGGCTTACCGCGATGGGGCGGGGCTTACCGGCTTAAGCCCTGTACAGTCGGCAACATACAGTGCATTGCTTAGCGTCGGTGCCGGGGGCGGGGCTTACCGCCATGGGGGCGGGGCTTACCGCGTCATGCCAGGTACGGTGTGCAACTATGGCAACATGCAATGCTTACTGTCACCTTTTCAGCAGACGCAACCCATCATTTCCTTTGGCGCTGAAGCGGCTGCTACTTTTCATGACATAGCACCGCCACTTGTTTTTCAAACATAACCTCATTTAAATTGCTTTGGAGTAGAGGCAGCACGGTGGCTCAGTGGTTAGCACAGTAGCCTTGCAGCGCTGGGGTCCTGGGTTCAACTCCCACTAAGGGCAAAAAACCAATTGCATTGCAGTGAATTACATAGCATTGGGTCGGCGCAGGGGGCGTGGCTCGCTGGCTTAAGCCTGGTATGATTGGCCACGTACATTTGGTGGGGGCGGGGCTTACCGACTTTAGCCTGGTACAGTTGACAACACGCAATGCTTACTGCCCCCTCTTCAGCAGACGCAACACTTCGTTACCTTTTGCGCTGGGGCCGATGTTACTTCTCATGGCATAGCACCGCCATTTGTTTTATTGAACATGCCCGCGCGATGGGGGCGTGGCTTACCGGCTTAAGCCCGGTACATTCGGCAACTTGCAGTGCATTGCGTAGCGTCGGTGCCGGGGGCGGGGCTTACCGCGATGGGGGGCGGGGCTTACCGGCTTAAGCCCGTTACAGTCGGCAACTTGCAGTGCGTTGCGTAGCGTCGGTGCCGGGGGGCGGGGCTTACCGCGATGGGGCGGGGCTTACCGGCTTAAGCCCGGTACAGTCGGCAACTTGCAGTGCATTGCGTAGCGTCGGTGCCGGGGGCGGGGCTTACCGCGATGGGGCGGGGCTTACCGGCTTAAGCCCGTTACAGTCGGCAACTTGCAGTGCGTTGCGTAGCGTCGGTGCCGGGGGGCGGGGCTTACCGCGATGGGGCGGGGCTTACCGCGTCATGCCAGGTACAGTGTGCAACTATGGCAACATGCAATGCTTACTGTCACCTTTTCAGCAGACGCAACCCATCATTTCCTTTGGCGCTGAAGCGGCTGCTACTTTTCATGACATAGCACCGCCACTTGTTTTTTAAACATGCCCTCATTTAAATTGCTTTGGAGTAGAGGCAGCACGGTGGCTCAGTGGTTAGCACAGTAGCCTTGCAGTGCTGGGGTCCTGGGTTCAACTCCCACTAAGGGCAAAAAACCAATTGCATTGCAGTGAATTACATAGCATTGGGTCGACGCAGGGGGCGTGGCTCGCCGGCTTAAGCCTGGTATGATTGGCCACGTCCGGTGGGGGCGGGGCTTACAGGCTTTAGCCTGGTACAGTTGACAACACGCAATGCTTACTGCCACCTCTTCAGCAGACGCAACACTTCGTTACCTTTTGCGCTGGGGCCGCTGTTACTTCTCATGGCATAGCACCGCCATTTGTTTTATTGAACATGCCCGCGCGATGGGGGCGTGGCTTACCGGCTTAAGCCCGGTACAGTCGGCAACTTGCAGTGCATTGCGTAGCGTCGGTGCCGGGGGCGGGGCTTACCGCGATGGGGGCGGGGCTTACCGGCTTAAGCCGGTACAGTCGGCAACTTGCAGTGCGTTGCGTAGCGTCGGTGCCGGGGGGCGGGGCTTACCGCGATGGGGCGGGGCTTACCGGCTTAAGCCCGGTACAGTCGGCAACTTGCAGTGCATTGCGTAGCGTCGGTGCCGGGGGCGGGGCTTACCGCGATGGGGGCGGGGCTTACCGGCTTAAGCCCGGTACAGTCGGCAACTTGCAGTGCGTTGCGTAGCGTCGGTGCCGGGGGGCGGGGCTTACCGCGATGGGGCGGGGCTTACCGGCTTAAGCCCGGTACAGATGGAAACATGCAGTGCATTGCATAGCGTCAGCGCTGGGGGCGGGGCTTACCGCGATGGGGCGGGGCTTACCGGCTTAAGCCCTGTACAGTCGGCAACATACAGTGCATTGCGTAGCGTCGGTGCCGGGGGCGGGGCTTACCGCCATGGGGGCGGGGCTTACCGCGTCATGCCAGGTACGGTGTGCAACTATGGCAACATGCAATGCTTACTGTCACCTTTTCAGCAGACGCAACCCATCATTTCCTTTGGCGCTGAAGCGGCTGCTACTTTTCATGACATAGCACCGCCACTTGTTTTTCAAACATGCCCTCATTTAAATTGCTTTGGAGTAGAGGCAGCACGGTGGCTCAGTGGTTAGCACAGTAGCCTTGCAGCGCTGGGGTCCTGGGTTCAACTCCCACTAAGGGCAAAAAACCAATTGCATTGCAGTGAATTACATAGCATTGGGTCGGCGCAGGGGGCGTGGCTCGCTGGCTTAAGCCTGGTATGATTGGCCACGTCCATTTGGTGGGGGCGGGGCTTACCGACTTTAGCCTGGTACAGTTGACAACACGCAATGCTTACTGCCACCTCTTCAGCAGACGCAACACTTCGTTACCTTTTGCGCTGGGGCCGATGTTACTTCTCATGGCATAGCACCGCCATTTGTTTTATTGAACATGCCCGCGCGATGGGGGCGTGGCTTACCGGCTTAAGCCCGGTACATTCGGCAACTTGCAGTGCATTGCGTAGCGTCGGTGCCGGGGGCGGGGCTTACCGCGATGGGGGCGGGGCTTACCGGCTTAAGCCCGTTACAGTCGGCAACTTGCAGTGCGTTGCGTAGCGTCGGTGCCGGGGGGCGGGGCTTACCGCGATGGGGCGGGGCTTACCGGCTTAAGCCCGGTACAGTCGGCAACTTGCAGTGCATTGCGTAGCGTCGGTGCCGGGGGCGGGGCTTACCGCGATGGGGGCGGGGCTTACCGGCTTAAGCCCGGTACAGTCGGCAACTTGCAGTGCGTTGCGTAGCGTCGGTGCCGGGGGGCGGGGCTTACCGCGATGGGGCGGGGCTTACCGGCTTAAGCCCGGTACAGATGGAAACATGCAGTGCATTGCATAGAGTTGGCGCCGGGGCGGGGCTTACCGCGATGGGGCGGGGCTTACCGGCTTAAGCCCTGTACAGTCGGCAACATACAGTGCATTGCGTAGCGTCGGTGCCGGGGACGGGGCTTACCGCCATGGGGGCGGGGCTTACCGCGTCATGCCAGGTACAGTGTGCAACTATGGCAACATGCAATGCTTACTGTCACCTTTTCAGCAGACGCAACCCATCATTTCCTTTGGCGATGAAGCGGCTGCTACTTTTCATGACATAGCACCGCCACTTGTTTTTCAAACATGCCCTCATTTAAATTGCTTTGGAGTAGAGGCAGCACGGTGGCTCAGTGGTTAGCACAGTAGCCTTGCAGCGCTGGGGTCCTGGGTTCAACTCCCACTAAGGGCAAAAAACCAATTGCATTGCAGTGAATTACATAGCATTGGGTCGGCGCAGGGGGCGTGGCTCGCCGGCTTAAGCCTGGTATGATTGGCCACGTCCATTGGGTGGGTGCGGGGCTTACCGGCTTTAGCCTGGTACAGTTGACAACACGCAATGCTTACTGCCACCTCTTCAGCAGACGCAACACTTCGTTACCTTTTGCGCTGGGGCCGCTGTTACTTCTCATGGCATAGCACCGCCATTTGTTTTATTGAACATGCCCGCGCGATGGGGGCGTGGCTTACCGGCTTAAGCCCGGTACAGTCGGCAACTTGCAGTGCATTGCGTAGCGTCGGTGCCGGGGGCGGGGCTTACCGCGATGGGGCGGGGCTTACCGGCTTAAGCCCGGTACAGTCGGCAACTTGCAGTGCATTGCGTAGCGTCGGTGCCGGGGGCGGGGCTTACCGCGATGGGGGCGTGGCTTACCGGCTTAAGCCCGGTACAGTCGGCAACTTGCAGTGCGTTGCGTAGCGTCGGTGCCGGGGGGGCGGGGCTTACCGCGATGGGGCGGGGCTTACCGGCTTAAGCCCGGTACAGTCGGCAACTTGCAGTGCATTGCGTCGCGTCGGTGGCGGGGGCGGGGCTTCCCGCGTTGGGGGCGGGGCTTACCGGCTTAAGCCCGGTACAGTCGGCAACTTGCAGTGCGTTGCGTAGCGTCGGTGCCGGGGGGCGGGGCTTACCGCGATGGGGCGGGGCTTACCGGCTTAAGCCCGGTACAGATGGAAACATGCAGTGCATTGCATAGCGTCGGCGCCGGGGGCGGGGCTTACCGCGATGGGGCGGGGCTTACCGGCTTAAGCCCTGTACAGTCGGCAACATACAGTGCATTGCGTAGCGTCGGTGCCGGGGGCGGGGCTTACCGCCATGGGGGCGGGGCTTACCGCGTCATGCCAGGTACAGTGTGCAACTATGGCAACATGCAATGCTTACTGTCACCTTTTCAGCAGACGCAACCCATCATTTCCTTTGGCGCTGAAGCGGCTGCTACTTTTCATGACATAGCACCGCCACTTGTTTTTCAAACATGCCCTCATTTAAATTGCTTTGGAGTAGAGGCAGCACGGTGGCTCAGTGGTTAGCACAGTAGCCTTGCAGCGCTGGGGTCCTGGGTTCAACTCCCACTAAGGGCAAAAAACCAATTGCATTGCAGTGAATTACATAGCATTGGGTCGGGGCAGGGGGCGTGGCTCGCCGGCTTAAGCCTGGTATGATTGGCCACGTCCATTGGGTGGGGGCGGGGCTTACCGGCTTTAGCCTAGTACAGTTGACAACACGCAATGCTTACTGCCACCTCTTCAGCAGACGCAACACTTCGTTACCTTTTGCGCTGGGGCCGCTGTTACTTCTCATGGCATAGCACCGCCATTTGTTTTATTGAACATGCCCGCGCGATGGGGGCGTGGCTTACCGGCTTAAGCCCGGTACAGTCGGCAACTTGCAGTGCATTGCGTAGCGTCGGTGCCGGGGGCGGGGCTAACCGAGATGGGGGCGGGGCTTACCGGCTTAAGCCCGGTACAGTCGGCAACTTGCCGTGCGTTGCGTAGCGTCGGTGCCGGGGGGGCGGGGCTTACCGCGATGGGGCGGGGCTTACCGGCTTAAGCCCGGTACAGTCGGCAACTTGCAGTGCATTGCGTAGCGTCGGTGCCGGGGGCGGGGCTTACCGCGATGGGGCGGGGCTTACCGCGTCATGCCAGGTACAGTGTGCAACTATGGCAACATGCAATGCTTACTGTCACCTTTTCAGCAGACGCAACCCATCATTTCCTTTGGCGCTGAAGCGGCTGCTACTTTTCAAGACATAGCACCGCCACTTGTTTTTTAAACATGCCCTCATTTAAATTGCTTTGGAGTAGAGGCAGCACGGTGGCTCAGTGGTTAGCACAGTAGCCTTGCAGCGCTGGGGTCCTGGGTTCAACTCCCACTAAGGGCAAAAAACCAATTGCATTGCAGTGAATTACATAGCATTGGGTGGGCGCAGGGGGCGTGGCTCGCCGGCTTAAGCCTGGTGTGATTGGCCACGTCCATTGGGTGGGGGCGGGGCTTACCGGCTTTAGCCTGGTACAGTTGACAACACGCAATGCTTACTGCCACCTCTTCAGCAGACGCAACACTTCGTTACCTTTTGCGCTGGGGCCGCTGTTACTTCTCATGGCATAGCACCGCCATTTGTTTTATTGAACATGCCCGCGCGATGGGGGCGTGGCTTACCGGCTTAAGCCCGGTACAGTCGGCAACTTGCAGTGCATTGCGTAGCGTCGGTGCCGGGGGCGGGGCTTACCGCGATGGGGGCGGGGCTTACCGGCTTAAGCCGGTACAGTCGGCAACTTGCAGTGCGTTGCGTAGCGTCGGTGCCGGGGGGCGGGGCTTACCGCGATGGGGCGGGGCTTACCGGCTTAAGCCCGGTACAGTCGGCAACTTGCAGTGCATTGCGTAGCGTCGGTGCCGGGGGCGGGGCTTACCGCGATGGGGGCGGGGCTTACCGGCTTAAGCCCGGTACAGTCGGCAACTTGCAGTGCGTTGCGTAGCGTCGGTGCCGGGGGGCGGGGCTTACCGCGATGGGGCGGGGCTTACCGGCTTAAGCCCGGTACAGATGGAAACATGCAGTGCATTGCATAGCGTCGGCGCCGGGGGCGGGGCTTACCGCGATGGGGCGGGGCTTACCGGCTTAAGCCCTGTACAGTCGGCAACATACAGTGCATTGCGTAGCGTCGGTGCCGGGGGCGGGGCTTACTGCCATGGGGGCGGGGCTTACCGCGTCATGCCAGGTACGGTGTGCAACTATGGCAACATGCAATGCTTACTGTCACCTTTTCAGCAGACGCAACCCATCATTTCCTTTGGCGCTGAAGCGGCTGCTACTTTTCATGACATAGCACCGCCACTTGTTTTTCAAACATGCCCTCATTTAAATTGCTTTGGAGTAGAGGCAGCACGGTGGCTCAGTGGTTAGCACAGTAGCCTTGCAGCGCTGGGGTCCTGGGTTCAACTCCCACTAAGGGCAAAAAACCAATTGCATTGCAGTGAATTACATAGCATTGGGTCGGCGCAGGGGGCGAGGCTCGCTGGCTTAAGCCTGGTATGATTGGCCACGTCCATTTGGTGGGGGCGGGGCTTACCGACTTTAGCCGGGTACAGTTGACAACACGCAATGCTTACTGCCACCTCTTCAGCAGACGCAACACTTCGTTACCTTTTGCGCTGGGGCCGATGTTACTTCTCATGGCATAGCACCGCCATTTGTTTTATTGAACATGCCCGCGCGATGGGGGCGTGGCTTACCGGCTTAAGCCCGGTACATTCGGCAACTTGCAGTGCATTGCGTAGCGTCGGTGCCGGGGGCGGGGCTTACCGCCATGGGGGCGGGGCTTACCGGCTTAAGCCCGGTACAGTCGGCAACTTGCAGTGCGTTGCGTAGCGTCGGTGCCGGGGGGCGGGGCTTACCGGCTTAAGCCCGGTACAGTCGGCAACTTGCAGTGCATTGCGTAGCGTCGGTGCCGGGGGCGGGGCTTACCGCGATGGGGGCGGGGCTTACCGGCTTAAGCCCGGTACAGTCGGCAACTTGCAGTGCGTTGCGTAGCGTCGGTGCCGGGGGGCGGGGCTTCCCGCGATGGGGCGGGGCTTACCGGCTTAAGCCCGGTACAGATGGAAACATGCAGTGCATTGCATAGCGTTGGCGCCGGGGGCGGGGCTTACCGCGATGGGGCGGGGCTTACCGGCTTAAGCCCTGTACAGTCGGCAACATACAGTGCATTGCGTAGCGTCGGTGCCGGGGGCGGGGCTTACCGCCATGGGGGCGGGGCTTACCGCGTCATGCCAGGTACAGTGTGCAACTATGGCAACATGCAATGCTTACTGTCACCTTTTCAGCAGACGCAACCCATCATTTCCTTTGGCGATGAAGCGGCTGCTACTTTTCATGACATAGCACCGCCACTTGTTTTTCAAACATGCCCTCATTTAAATTGCTTTGGAGTAGAGGCAGCACGGTGGCTCAGTGGTTAGCACAGTAGCCTTGCAGCGCTGGGGTCCTGGGTTCAACTCCCACTAAGGGCAAAAAACCAATTGCATTGCAGTGAATTACATAGCATTGGGTCGGCGCAGGGGGCGTGGCTCGCTGGCTTAAGCCTGGTATGATTGGCCACGTCCATTGGGTGGGGGCGGGGCTTACCGGCTTTAGCCTGGTACAGTTGACAACACGCAATGCTTACTGCCACCTCTTCAGCAGACGCAACACTTCGTTACCTTTTGCGCTGGGGCCGCTGTTACTTCTCATGGCATAGCACCGCCATTTGTTTTATTGAACATGCCCGCGCGATGGGGGCGTGGCTTACCGGCTTAAGCCCGGTACAGTCGGCAACTTGCAGTGCATTGCGTAGCGTCGGTGCCGGGGGCGGGGCTTACCGCGATGGGGCGGGGCTTACCGGCTTAAGCCCGGTACAGTCGGCAACTTGCAGTGCATTGCGTAGCGTCGGTGCCGGGGGCGGGGCTTACCGCGATGGGGGCGTGGCTTACCGGCTTAAGCCCGGTACAGTCGGCAACTTGCAGTGCGTTGCGTAGCGTCGGTGCCGGGGGGGCGGGGCTTACCGCGAGGGGGCGGGGCTTACCGGCTTAAGCCCGGTACAGTCGGCAACTTGCAGTGCATTGCGTAGCGTCGGTGCCGGGGGCGGGGCTTACCGCGATGGGGGCGGGGCTTACCGGCTTAAGCCCGGTACAGTCGGCAACTTGCAGTGCGTTGCGTAGCGTCGGTGCCGGGGGGGCGGGGCTTACCGCGATGGGGCGGGGCTTACCGGCTTAAGCCCGGTACAGATGGAAACATGCAGTGCATTGCATAGCGTCGGCGCCGGGGGCGGGGCTTACCGCGATGGGGCGGGGCTTACCGGCTTAAGCCCTGTACAGTCGGCAACATACAGTGCATTGCGTAGCGTCGGTGCCGGGGGCGGGGCTTACCGCCATGGGGGCGGGGCTTACCGCGTCATGCCAGGTACGGTGTGCAACTATGGCAACATGCAATGCTTACTGTCACCTTTTCAGCAGACGCAACCCATCATTTCCTTTGGCGCTGAAGCGGCTGCTACTTTTCATGACATAGCACCGCCACTTGTTTTTCAAACATGCCCTCATTTAAATTGCTTTGGAGTAGAGGCAGCACGGTGGCTCAGTGGTTAGCACAGTAGCCTTGCAGCGCTGGGGTCCTGGGTTCAACTCCCACTAAGGGCAAAAAACCAATTGCATTGCAGTGAATTACATAGCATTGGGTCGGTGCAGGGGGCGTGGCTCGCCGGCTTAAGCCTGGTATGATTGGCCACGTCCATTGGGTGGGGGGCGGGGCTTACCGGCTTTAGGCTGGTACAGTTGACAACACGCAATGCTTACTGCCACCTCTTCAGCAGACGCAACACTTCGTTACCTTTTGCGCTGGGGCCGCTGTTACTTCTCATGGCATAGCACCGCCATTTGTTTTATTGAACATGCCCGCGCGATGGGGGGCGTGGCTTACCCGGCTTAAGCCCGGTACAGTCGGGCAACTTGCAGTGCATTGCGTAGCGTCGGTGCCGGGGGCGGGGCTTACCGCGATGGGGGCGGGGCTTACCGGCTTAAGCCCGGTACAGTCGGCAACTTGCAGTGCGTTGCGTAGCGTCGGTGCCGGGGGGCGGGGCTTACCGCGATGGGGCGGGGCTTACCGGCTTAAGCCCGGTACAGTCGGCAACTTGCAGTGCATTGCGTAGCGTCGGTGCCGGGGGCGGGGCTTACCGCGATGGGGGCGGGGCTTACCGGCTTAAGCCCGGTACAGTCGGCAACTTGCAGTGCGTTGCGTAGCGTCGGTGCCGGGGGGCGGGGCTTACCGCGATGGGGCGGGGGCTTACCGGCTTAAGCCCGGTACAGATGGAAACATGCAGTGCATTGCATAGCGTCGGTGCCGGGGGCGGGGCTTACCGCGATGGGGCGGGGCTTACCGGCTTAAGCCCTGTACAGTCGGCAACATACAGTGCATTGCGTAGCGTCGGTGCCGGGGGCGGGGCTTACCGCCATGGGGGCGGGGCTTACCGCGTCATGCCAGGTACAGTGTGCAACTATGGCAACATGCAATGCTTACTGTCACCTTTTCAGCAGACGCAACCCATCATTTCCTTTGGCGCTGAAGCGGCTGCTACTTTTCATGACATAGCACCGCCACTTGTTTTTCAAACATGCCCTCATTTAAATTGCTTTGGAGTAGAGGCAGCACGGTGGCTCAGTGGTTAGCACAGTAGCCTTGCAGCGCTGGGGTCCTGGGTTCAACTCCCACTAAGGGCAAAAAACCAATTGCATTGCAGTGAATTACATAGCATTGGGTCGGGGCAGGGGGCGTGGCTCGCCGGCTTAGCCTGGTATGATTGGCCACGTCCATTGGGTGGGGGCGGGGCTTACCGGCTTTAGCCTGGTACAGTTGACAAACACGCAATGCTTACTGCCACCTCTTCAGCAGACGCAACACTTCGTTACCTTTTGCGCTGGGGCCGCTGTTACTTCTCATGGCATAGCACCGCCATTTGTTTTATTGAACATGCCCGCGCGATGGGGGCGTGGCTTACCGGCTTAAGCCCGGTACAGTCGGCAACTTGCAGTGCGGTGCGTAGCGTCGGTGCCGGGGGGCGGGGCTTACCGCGATGGGCGGGGCTTACCGGCTTAAGCCCGGTACAGTCGGCAACTTGCAGTGCATTGCGTAGCGTCGGTGCCGGGGGCGGGGCTTACCGCGATGGGGGCGGGGCTTACCGGCTTAAGCCGGTACAGTCGGCAACTTGCAGTGCGTTGCGTAGCGTCGGTGCCGGGGGGCGGGGCTTACCGCGTTGGGGCGGGGCTTACCGGCTTAAGCCCGGTACAGATGGAAACATGCAGTGCATTGCATAGCGTCCGGCGCCGGGGGCGGGGCTTACCGCGATGGGGCGGGGCTTACCGGCTTAAGCCCGGTACAGTCGGCAACTTGCAGTGCGTTGCGTAGCGTCGGTGCCGGGGGCGTGGCTTACCGCGATGGGGCGGGGCTTACCGGCTTAAGCCCGGTACAGATGGAAACATGCAGTGCATTGCATAGCGTTGGCGCCGGGGGCGGGCTTACCGCGATGGGGCGGGGCTTACCGGCTTAAGCCCTGTACAGTCGGCAACATACAGTGCATTGCGTAGCGTCCGGTGCCGGGGGCGGGGCTTACCGCCATGGGGGCGGGGCTTACCGCGTCATGCCAGGTACGGTGTGCAACTATGGCAACATGCAATGCTTACTGTCACCTTTTCAGCAGACGCAACCCATCATTTCCTTTGGCGCTGAAGCGGCTGCTACTTTTCATGACATAGCACCGCCACTTGTTTTTCAAACATGCCCTCATTTAAATTGCTTTGGAGTAGAGGCAAGCACGGTGGCTCAGTGGTTAGCACAGTAGCCTTGCAGCGCTGGGTCCTGGGTTCAACTCCCACTAAGGGCAAAAAACCAATTGCATTGCAGTGAATTACATAGCATTGGGTCGGCGCAGGGGGCGTGGCTCGCTGGCTTAAGCCTGGTATGATTGGCCACGTACAATTTGGTGGGGCGGGGCTTACCGACTTTAGCCTGGTACAGTTGACAACACGCAATGCTTACTTGCCCCCTCTTCAGCAGACGCAACACTTCGTTACCTTTTGCGCTGGGGCCGATGTACTTCTCATGGCATAGCACCGCCATTTGTTTTATTGAACATGCCCGCGCGATGGGGGCGTGGCTTACCGGCTTAAGCCCGGTACAGTCGGCAACTTGCAGTGCATTGCGTAGCGTCGGTGCCGGGGGCGGGGCTTACCGCGATGGGGGCGGGGCTTACCGGCTTAAGCCCGTTACAGTCGGCAACTTGCAGTGCGTTGCGTAGCGTCGGTGCCGGGGGGCGGGGCTTACCGCGATGGGGCGGGGCTTACCGGCTTAAGCCCGGTACAGTCGGCAACTTGCAGTGCATTGCGTAGCGTCGGTGCCGGGGGGCGGGGCTTACCGCGATGGGGCGGGGCTTACCGGCTTAAGCCCGTTACAGTCGGCAACTTGCAGTGCGTTGCGTAGCGTCGGTGCCGGGGGGCGGGGCTTGCCGCGATGGGCGGGGCTTACCGCGTCATGCCAGGTACAGTGTGCAACTATGGCAACATGCAATGCTTACTGTCACCTTTCAGCAGACGCAACCCATCATTTCCTTTGGCGCTGAAGCGGCTGCTACTTTTCATGACATAGCACCGCCACTTGTTTTTAAACATGCCCTCATTTAAATGCTTTGGAGTAGAGGCAGCACGGTGGCTCAGTGGTTAGCACAGTAGCCTTGCAGTGCTGGGGGTCCTGGGTTCAACTCCCACTAAGGGCAAAAAACCAATTGCATTGCAGTGAATTACATAGCATTGGGTCGACGCAGGGGGCGTGGCTCGCCGGCTTAAGCCGGGTATGATTGGCCACGTCCATTGGGTGGGGGCGGGGCTTACCGGCTTTAGCCTGGTACAGTTGACAACACGCAATGCTTACTGCCACATCTTCAGCAGACGCAACACTTCGTTACCTTTGCGCTGGGGCCGCTGTTACTTCTCATGGCATAGCACCGCCATTTGTTTTATTGAACATGCCCGCGCGATGGGGGCGTGGCTTACCGGCTTAAGCCCGGTACAGTCGGCAACTTGCAGTGCATGCGTAGCGTCGGTGCCGGGGGAGGGG